>NC_092360.1:4200550-4444263 GCF_030848805.1 Temnothorax longispinosus
AAAAAATCATGAAACGATTCACTAAAACTGAAAGTAATAATATAATGTTTTGTTGCTGAGTTTGCACAAATTGTTTTTATTCTTCTCGTCACATGTAGCTAGCATAACAATATTATTCCAGTGGTCTACTTCACGCAATGCTAGTAGCTATATTGAATATGGAAAATAAAGAAAGAACGAAATACCGTTATACAGGTGATGTACAGGATCAAAGGTTATTGATGAAAGAAGTCGTGCGTTTACAGTATATGTATACGTCCACTGTAAATAATAAAAGTAAGTGAGGCATAAAATTGGCTCGGATACCGTATCGATAAAGAAGAAGAATCTGAACTCGGATACGATTCACGTGTACTTATGCATAAAACGCTTAAGATCTTCTATGCTTTTATTCGCGATCTATGGTAACAAAGATTCATGAATATAAATGTTGTATGTGCGTGAAAACTCAGTCGAGAGAGAGAGAGAGAGAGAGAGAGAGAGATTGAGAGAGAGAGAGAGAGAGCGGGGAGAGAGAGGGAGAGATGGTTAGAGGGAGAGAGGGGAGGAGGGAGGCTATCGTGAGGAGAGGTAGAGAGATGAGAGAGAGAGGGGATCTCTAGATAATAGATAGGAGAAAGCTCTCTCTTAAAATTATTGATATATTAAAGGAATTAGCTACACAACTAAAACTCGTAAATTTCTTCCTAAATCGATGACCCGAAGATATATAACGCAGCACCGCTCTCAGAATTGTGACATTGACATGAACGACGATAGACATCATATCAGCATTTCGAGCGTATGTCGAACTATTAATCGATTATTGAGATACACAAGGCGTAATGCCAGTTTCAAAGCAAGGCGCAGTGTGCTTATCAATTAGATGATGAATATCATGTGATCAATTAAAACATTTCAGCAGAATTAAGCTTAAAATATTCAAAAATTATTTTGCAATTTATCTATCATTCAGATTCATTTAAAATGAGTTCTCGATGGATATTAAAACTGTTTGATAGTATCTAATTATTATATAAATTGACATGATATTTTCTGTATATATGAAGTTTCAACTCTCTTTATATATGTATAATCTCAATTTTCTGTAATTAACGGTAATTGACAAGTCTCACGAGTCTCGTTTGCTTTCTGATTCACGAAAGTTCTACTTCCTGCGAAACTCTTCCATTAAACAGTTTTTTATCAAGTTCGTTCTGAATCAAGATATGCAGCTTTAAAGTAGATAAGCCAATTTAGCAAAAGTTTCTAGCAACTTGCTGGACAGTCCTTTGAAACTTCAACACCTCTTTACGATGAATTAGAGCTACCAGTGCCGAGTGCATGTCCCTTTCTTGTGAATTTAATTATCTCGCCATTTACATAAAGTTTGTTCAAATATTATGATATAGTGTATGAGGAACGAAACAAAGAAAGAGAGAGAGAACGTCGAGACTTCAGGAATTTGGCACTTGAAATCTCCGTGCTTGTTTCTGTATTTGAGATGATACTATAGACGAGCGTTCGGAAAATGGGCTATGTTTAACGATCGTACAAATAACTTGCGGAAGGACAAGGGTGGCGACTATCGATAGAGAATGTCAATCTTCGGTCGAGTTTCACGGTTCCAGTTCACACTATCTTCCCGCAACTTAGAATTTGTTTCGTAAGCTTCCTTCGAGACGATCGTTTCACTGTGGGCGTCTGTATTGGAAATACCTCGAAACTTGCTGAATCGAAGAGGGTGAGCACATTTTCGTTATATCGTATAGACTAACGATTGCTTTAAGAATCTTATTTACTTTAACTTTTTTCAGTTAGAAGAAACGTTTTG
The DNA here is from genome assembly GCF_030848805.1 of Temnothorax longispinosus. Lineage (NCBI taxonomy): Eukaryota > Metazoa > Arthropoda > Insecta > Hymenoptera > Formicidae > Temnothorax > Temnothorax longispinosus. The sequence continues at coordinate 4,202,364 of NC_092360.1, forward strand.
ACCTGTTTTTTTTTAATTAGAATATTTTTGATAATGTAATTCGAATTAGCGTACCTATTTAAAATTAAAGTAGATTTTTAGCAAATATTGGATTAAGGAAGATTAAAGAAGTTCCTAAATGAATATTAGGATTGTGCGCGCGCGCTCTTTTGATGAAGTTACGTCTTTGACATCGTATATCTCAAGTAAACATTCGATTAATATAACTTTTATTAAATGGCAGTATTAATGGCCAATATATAGTTTAATGAAGCTTCGACTAAACATTTAAAATTCTCTAAAAGAGCTTAACGAAAGCTAAAAGCTTTCTCTCGATGCTTCTTTCGTGTAGTTGCTGATAATGCTGATTAGTATTGTATATTTGCCTTCTCTGAGATTTCGTGCTTCTTCGTTTTCACAGTGCATTAGGAAATTGAAATCGGTATCTACCGTTGAACGACCTGCACTCTTTACTACTGCGGTTATAAGCCTGTTCTTTTTAGCTGAACTTCTTGCACGGTTCATCTTTCCTCTTTTTCTTTTCACATTCTTTTCGCAGAAAAAAAGAGAAAAGATGAACCGTGCAAGAAGTTCAGCTAAAAAGAACAGGGCTTATGAGAAAATCAATCGTGATATTTTTCTACTAATTTTCATGGCTTTCAGCCGAATGAATAATACCGACGTTTTATGATCGGGAAGTTTTCAACTAATTACAGATCGTATTTTTGGTATCTTCTCGCATGAATTCAACGAATATCCATGTGGGGACTTTAACTTGACGTATTGAGTGAATCTTTTCTTCTTTCAATTTGCGGTAGCTCTAAATATTTTAGTAACATAGAATTTACATAAATGTTGAAGATAGTAATTATATTCGATCAAATTTTTTCTTAGAATCAAAATAAATCGCTAATGAATATAACATGCCACACGATTATACGTATGACTCAAATTCTTCGGAAGATGATAAACTCTTAGCTTTATAATTTAAATAATTACTGCACGATCATGTATGATATATTTTAAAAACTTTTTAAATTTATTTTAAATATATCTTTTTCATATGCTGCTTAATAAAAATAATACTGATTTTAGGAAATGAATGAAACTAATAACGTTTCAACTTTAAAAACTGCTTAAAAATTTTCCAATATTAAATTAATGGAAAGATACATGTATATGTATGCACGAGAAAATTTTTTCTTTTTATTAATTTTATGTTTGATTTCGTCACAGTACAATTTTTTCCACTTGTATAACCTTGTATACAATTCTTGTGCCAATATCGATTATCGATAGATGTAACGACTAAAAATCTAACATAAATTTTCTCAATTTTATTATTCTATTGTTCTATTCTAGTCCTTCTATTGTTCTATTTTATTCTATAATCTCTTCTATTCTATAATGCGCTTACATCGTCGCATCGATGGTTCTAGATTAGTATTTATTATATATACTGCACGTATATAGATAATATAGATATTATATGTACTATGTTATTATAATTTATATTCATGATAAAGAGACTCATGGCGTCTAATTAAAAAGATTTTCTTATTTAACTTGCAAAATGTGATAAATAATGTTTTTGACAGTGTTTGAATTATTTCTGTTTTAAAAAAGTCAGTTGATGAATGTGCAAAGCGGAGCATTAAAGTATAATATTCGTGATAGCTTAAGACAAAAATGAGTGACATTATAAGTATAGAAAATGAGAGACAAATTTATTTCATAAATCCATTGAAATCGTTATCGTACTAAAAAAATTGTTATTATACCTTGCGAAACATTTATCGCGTTACGTTCTCATTTTAAGTCTTGACAATCACGATAATTACTTTAAGTATTTCCACTGTCAAATACTTTGCGTCGCGAAATAAATGGGAGTTTATTAAATTTTCTGCGATGTATTTAAAATCATTTTCTAACAAATGTAAATGAGAAAGACCCGTAGTTACTATAACCTACTCTGCGTGATAGAATTTTACGTTGCGGCCAATTAATTTTTCTCTCGCGGTCTCTGTAAAACATAACATACCATTCTTGTGACTTTAATAGCCCGTTTATTTTTGCATTTTTACGTCTCCGCAAGAACTAACAAATGTGAGCGCCTTATAAATTTCTTCTATATATGAAAAAAAATCATGTGGAATATCGAGAATTTATTTTCAAGATTAAGTCAACGTTTTGAAAGTGCTTTTTTAGTAATAAAGCGTGTTCTCTATGATAATAGTGCGTGAAATAGTTCTTTGCCAGAATGTGTTGTCCTGACAATTCGATATAGAGATAATTTAATAAAGTTAGCGCATTGTATATTTATTAAATGTTACTTGAATTTTCATTATTAATCTTTTTCATTCTACAGTCACGAATTGGAAACACAATTAATTTAAATGTTGGAAATGAATTGAATTAAGAGTTCGAAGATAAACAAATATTTCTTAATAATATAATTTTTATACAACAATGTAATTTACAAAAAAGTACATTTGTCTCTAAATGTCATTATAGTATATGGAAAAATTGCATGAGATATATAAATCTTAATATTTGTGTAGATTTATTTCAACAGCTTTACAATCCTCTTTGCAATTATTAGCAGCAGTACGCGACAACGAATATATTGGATGTGCAATTGAAATTCTAAATATTTCGCAAGTTATAAATATTGATGAGAGATATAATTTCATTGTATACGAGCTTCGCGTATCATTCGTTTTTATTCCATGCTTTTTCTTTCTTAATTGCCATTTTATTTTATCCTTGGCGGAATGGGAAGCACTAATTGCTTGTGTGTCGTTACTTGGCGTTTCGTTAGGTATGATTTACGATCGCGATTCATATTTTACGGAGAGAGCATGTATAACCGATGATACGTCTTAATTTCTCGTCGACGGTTAGAATAGATCTGGCAGAAAGCCATTTGTCCAGCTTACATAAAGTGGCCGGATGGTCGTTGTTGCCTCAAATAATTCGCAATAAAACGCTTTTCTTGACGGAAGTTAATTCCTTCGAACTAAATATTGGCAAATGGGATGTTGGAAGAACGTTTAAAAGTTTTCTGAGTTGATTTTATCTCGTACGGTTTTCACGACGTGGCACGAGAGAATTCTTATATTTCTCTGACATTAATCCAAATACAGTAATTTCGAATGTAAGCTTCATATGAAGGTAAACTTACCTATCTCTCTGCTTTCACGTCCTAACCTTCACAGTTCGCAGCACTCCCTCGTTACCTCTTAGCCATCAACTGTCAGTTCTACAACGTAATTTCCGAACTTTAAAGATTAAAACCTTATATAAATTTTCGTTTTGCAAACTTTGAAGTCGTTTAAGTATTAATTTATGTAACTTACAGTTTATAATTATTATATGGATTGTGGTGAGGTAATTATACAAAATATGAATTTTGATCGCAAAATTATCGTTCTTAGGTACTTTACTTTCTTTATATTTATGTCACGGTGACGCTGCATTAATCGCGTGTATCCTCTCGTTTGTTTTTATTACAAGCTGCTATCATGTATGGAGTCGCGTGTCTCGAACCTCTCGTTGCAGTAACGAGCGCAAATCGGTGTCATAAATCTGCAAAAACGAGGCATTAAGAATGGAACCGCCCCGCCCGATCTCTGTAAATCTCCTGTCGTCGATAGTCATCTTAATATCTGACATTTTCAGTAAATTCGCCAAGCATCGACTTTTCATACTTTTACGAATTGATCATGTTTTCTTTAATATCTCAGTTCAAACAGTTTTCTATGCAGATTTAATATTGAAAATTTAAATATTATAGAAATCTAGTTGATGCGTCATCGGTTTACTTTTCTTATTCTTCTTTTACGAGCTTGAAATTTTGCAGCGTTTTTGCGAAGTATTTTTAAATCATCGCCAGACTATTCGATTTGTCGGAGTTATTTGCAAATACCATGAGAACACAAGCTTGAAATGTGATAATTTCAATACCTATTAGCGTTATATGGCATGTGTTAAGCATTTAGGTATTTTCGGCTTATACTGTATTATGACAATTATAATTTTGTTTGTGTGAAACGGCTTGTACAGTTGGGATTAAATCACGTTGCAGAGAAGATGGGGAGGAGGGAGGAGAGAGAGAGAGAGAGGGGGGGGGAAGAAGAGAGTAATTAATTTGAGCTTTCCGACCCGTGCTTTTTCATGATACGCTATGTACTTTTCGAAAAAGAACCTTCAAATATTCAAGCTGGGATATTTTATGCACGATGCGCCAAATATATTTCTGCCAATCGTGCCACGCGTCCATTAATCTGTTCTGCGACTATAAATGGTGTAAATTCGCTCTCTGTGGCTCCAGAACTTTCCACTGACAGAAACTCACTGCAAGCTGATTAACTCTATGCTCTACTGGAAGTCTATACATTTCTCTCCCTCCCTCCCTCCCTTTCTCCCTTCTCTCTCTCTCTCTCTCTCTCTCTCTCTCTCTCTCTCTCTCTCTCTCGTATGTTATACGTATATTGTATCAACCGTAGCTACATCGTACTTACCCTGCGTTATACCGTGTTTCGCACTTAGTGCGTTACCGGTTCGTGCTTTTAGTGCCCACTGAGGGATATGCCTTGTCATCGATTTCTATTAATTTCTAACGTGTGTTCCATTGTTACCGTAAGAAGATTTAAGTATACGAAGAACGTTTGAAGTCAGACCGAGAGAGGTGCAACAATACATCTTCTTTGAACAGAAGATCGTATGTATAATCTTTTTAAATAATATAATAGAAATGGGCATAACCTCGGGCATAACAGTTCGACATTTAAAAATGTCGTTTTATCTAAAATTTGTTTTTTGTTTATTTCTTGTTGATTTTGAGTGAACTCATTATGAAAATGGCAGGTTAACAAGAAATAACATTATATGGACGTCGTTTATGCAGGATCAGTTTTGCCAATCAGCAATCGCAATTTCTTGTTAATCTCTTTTCTCTTCTGACGAGTCTCGTAAAAATTGATCAAACTTCTTGATGCTGCTAGCGATAGCCGAAAGCAGATGATGACGAGATTTTGATGATAAGATATTTTGAAATGATGTAATCTGCTTAACTAACTTAACTAACTAAAGTTGTATCTGTTTAATCTGTATTGAAATGATTGATTGATTTTTAAATGATTGATACCTACTAATTGTCTATTTGTCTATTACTTGCTTTACAGAATATTTCTGCACAGAAATTATTTAAAATATGATGTGCGGAAATCTCGAAGCAAGATTTGAGCAAACTCATAATTTATATATAAGTTCCTCTTTATATAATATAAAATAGATTTGCGTAAATTGAGAAGGATATTATATTTTGCTTTGCGTTTCATATGACTTTACGAGTAAATATATTGAGTTTTTGTTTAATTATTTATTGTGTGTCAGATAAAAAATATTTTATATAAAGTGCATACATTATGTTTTAAATTAATTTATTAAATTTATTAAACGTTTATAGTGAGACGTCTATGGAATAAATCGTTATTCTTAGACATCGTTTTTCGAAATGTTAGTTAAACAACGACCATCCTGCTTATTACCGATGTACTTTTCTGTCGATCTTTGTCACTAGACTCGTTGGTTCCATAACATTTATATAGAGATAAATAACGTTTTTTTAGATATACAAGTAATAATTCAGATCCGGTGATGGCACGTCTCTATTTCGGTAGTTTTATCGGACGAAGCAATCGATGATGCACTTTTCTTAGCACAAGAATCAGTTTGGCGATCTATCCAAATCGTAAAGCAGTACCTTCCGTCTACGTTCAAAGATCTTTCTCCATTTGTGCTGATTTCTGCACGTTGGTCTCCGACCATTTCTCCTATTATTTCTCGTTGCCTTTACGCACTCCGAGCGAACTCCCCTGCGTATCCTACGCCCCTTTACCTTCACCTTTCGTCCTCAGTCCTTGTTTTCTGAATAGGGAGATAGAGAGGACTTAATGGGCAACACATAGACCCGGAAGGACAAGATATATGCGCTTTCCCATGGAAGTTAAAGACTCATGAACACTGAGACGGGGATAAAACTGCCACTTCCGATTCTCCCTCGTCGACGATCTTTCTTGTCCCTATTTTTTTAATTCAGAACGTACACGATCCTCGCTGCTTTTGTTACCGCAGAGACCACGTTGTGGAGACCCGCCAATGATTTAGTTTTATGAATATTTAACAATAGAAGATTATATTGTTGTAATTCACCCACATGTGTTGCCTTTACGCACTCCGAGCGAACTCCCCTGCGTATCCTACGCCCCTTTACCTTCACCTTTCGTCCTTAGTCCTTGTTTTCTGAATAGGGAGATAGAGAGGACTTAATGGGCAACACATAGACCCGGAAGGACAAGATATATGCGCTTTCCCATGGAAGTTAAAGACTCATGAACACTGAGACGGGGATAAAACTGCCTGTTCCGATTCTCCCTCGTCGACGATTTTTCTTGTCCCTCTTTTTTTAATTCAGAACGTACACGATCCTCGCTGCCTTTGTTACCGCAGAGACCACGTTGTGGAGACCCGCCAATGATTTAGTTTTATGAATATTTAACAATAGAAGATTATATTGTTGTAATTCACCCACATATGTGTGTTTTTTTAAATATTATTATTCATTAGACTTCAGTTAACAAATACAGATCTCAACGAATAATTTATTTATTCAGAAAACGAACTTTATCAAAATTTTAAATAATTTAATTGGTGTAATTGTTTAATAATTATATGATAATTATGAAAATTATGTTATTATAATTGACAGTTAGAATAAAGATATTTAGATATAATTCTCCAATTGTAAATATTGCTACATTGAACAATAAGAAAGTTGTGCGCTTTTTCAAGTATCATTAATTTTATTTTGTCAGTTGTTATGTTGAAGAAATAAGGGGATTCTACGGATCATATATTCTTTATTCCCATTTATCATAATTCCTTCGGCTTGAAAGTTGAGAGTTTTTTTCATGGAAACGAGAGATTTTTTTTATGGATTTTGTATAGAATGTCTTATCTGGAATACTGTTTGTCTCAAGGCAGGCAGCAACGTGATCCAATCAGTAGATGCGTTGCTCGTTACGAACATGCTTATTCGAATAACGAGGAAACGCGAAGACACCCTATTTACCAAAGAAATAAAACGAATAAGAGAAAAGGAATGTTCGTGGAAAAACGAAGAACGAAGAAAATGTGAGAAGTTACGCGTATTGTAATCTTGTTAGATACTGTGCAATTTAGAGCAAGATCAAGCAATATAATATTGAACTTGAATTAGTATTATTCTTGACAGAGTCAAGCTCTCTAAAAAGAAAAAAAAAAGATGAAAAGTTCGAGTCATTTCTAAAAAGTTTCCAATTTCTCGAGCCCTCTCAGCTCTTAAGCTATTTCGCACATTTTCGTTTTTCATGGATCATTTTTCATGGAAGGTGAAAAATGATTCTCGGCTTCGTTACCTATGTCCTCCACAATATGTATGATCAAATTTTTCGAAGCTGGCGTGTTCTGTGTCGAGGTGACACTTAGAAATGGCATAAAATTTTTATATTTGATATAAAATTATATATCTCTACATATATATATATTATATAAATATATATATATATATATATATATATATATATATATATATATATAATAATTACTTAATACAATTTTGTATTAAATATAACATAATATCAAAAGTGACCTTTAGAAATAATGTAAAATTTATTTTTATTTATATAATAAATATATATTTTATATTAAATACGTTATATAAATTTTACATTATTTCTAAAGGTCACTTTTGATATTATGTTATATTTAATACAAAATTGTATTAAGTAATTAATATAATAGAAAATTATTTAATATAAATTTACGTTATATTGATAACATTTAAAATAAAATTGGAAAATATCAAAAATTTCGTGTTTGCAAAGAGAGTGACTTATAGAAGCGAAGATCTTGAGATACGCGTGAGGTAGCACGCGTCGATAAATCTAATAGGAATTTTTGCTGCGCTGTCGTGCCACGGTGACAGGTTTTTATGCATTTTGCATGATGCATTTCGCGCTCCGTTTTGGTTTTATAGGGGAAAAAATCCTCCTTTTTTATCGTCTATCTCACCTCGCACATGTGGGATGCACTTTATCGCGTTACAATGCGTGTAAAGCGTTATAGCATGATGCGTTTCAAAGAACGTTTCTTAAATACACATAGGCTCATACGCATGGACAAGCACGTTGCTTTTCTCAATTTTTCCGCAAGTCGCTACTAAGTCTTTCTTTTCAACATTTCCGTATCGGGTGCAGGACACACGGATGGCGCACAATGGCGCCTGATTGACCGTTCGATACTTACCAATACGCGCGTGTGGATTTTCGTCGCGGATCCGTATCGCGTTTCAGACGAGAAGCGCATTTCGTACATTATTTGCCGAGGGACGTGCAATTTGCGATAATGTCGAATGTATAAGTACCCTCCGAAGGGAACGCGATTAGCGTTCGCTCCCGTTGCGATCGGTACGTTGTAATCCGGCACAATTCTCCGCGACCTTTGAAAGAGCGGGAAGCGATAGAGAAAGCGGAAATCATGGCTGTCGTCTTCTCTTCGAAACGGGAAATAGCAATACTGATGTAAGGGACGATTGCGATTCTGTTTATTTCTCGCGCGATTCACTGTTTGTCAAATTTTCCCTTTAACAGTTTTGTCGCTTATATTCAAGTCAGAAGAGTTCATCATTGATAAAAGCATCTTTCTGTTGAGCTTATGCAAGCATCACTTAAGAAAGTATACATTAAGTATTTTTAAGGAACAATACAAACTTAGTTACCGCGAGTTAACCGCGAATGCAAGAAAACTAGCCCAGGGCCAGGGGATCGATCATGTATCTTTTCCCCTAAAGCGGAAACGTGAAAAGTGAAAAGTTTCACCATTCAAGTTAATGGCGAAAATTTTCACTTTTCACATTATTTCCGCCCTAGGGAAAAGTTACATGATCGCTATCCAGTACATGTTAATGCTACAAGTTACTTACGCACTTCACCTCGTAATGCAATCCAACTGATTAGTTCGCAAGTCTTAAAGTTGTACGAAATTATCACGCACGTTATTTTATTTATGTTTCAGCTGACATATTCGATCAGGTAGACGAACAAATAAAAAAACACGCTGGTCTTCAAGCGAATTGCGTGGGCGGTGGAAGAATTGAGCACGACCCCGACGAGAAAACCATCAAAGTTTATGGATATTCGCAAGTAAGTTCCGGAATTTATTGAGATATTTATTATTCAATCAATTTTTCCTGATTTGACTGTCGTAAAAATATTTTATTTTTCACACGTGTTCCTCTTACACCAGATGCTAATAAAAATAACGGGTTTCTCCTATAATACAGCTAGTGTTCAATCTATTTCATTCTGTCCATTCATGACAAAATAACAGTTTGTTTAGTTTCCCGATAGTAATTTTGTATATTTCTATATTTTCCAATTAACTTTTTATACTATTATTCATTGCCAGACGTTGCGCGCTGTATGAATATTCCATTCATTGTCCGACGTCCTTGTTAGTCGCAATTACATTTGCATCTATCGAAGTAAAATTGACAATTAGTCGACATGTGAATGTCCAAAGTGAGCCGTGATCGTGATATTACCGTGATATCAGGCAATGCTTTAAACACGGGCGGAGAAATACGCGTCGCAATACCTATGATTAACGGCGCATGAACATTTTCACCTCTGCACTCTGTTGCTCGTCACGAGCTTCACGCCCACGCGGCATCATATGTCGAACTTTAGCAGATTAAATTTGTCGGTCCGAGAGAATTCGTGCCTTTTTCACGCAAACACAATCGAATAGAAAGTTAGGCGTGTTTTATCAGCTACTAGAATTGTATGTGTAAAACAAGAGTTTCTTTCAGCGGAGTAGTCTTTACTCCGTATCTCTCATTATTACGTTACTATAAATGTGCAAATAACATGATAGTTGAAAAGAATTCAAATGAGACGTTGACGTCCATATCGTTCTTTAAATTTAAACTCAGAGGATATTCCCACACACAAAAAGGTGTTTTGGTTTTTTATTTCAATAATCAGTAAATCGGCAATAAATTAGGTATTTTGCATTCAATAATAAAAGGTACAAAAATTTCGCTATTTCGTGCCATCCGCGAATACTTGAAGCGTATAAAATGCTGTAAACCTTGAAGCTGGTCGATCGACCTCCAAGCGTAAAATTGCAATTGCATTTACGTAAACTCGGAAATGTTTGTCGACTTCCGTAACGTCGCTGGATTTTATCGGGCCATATTACGCCATTTACGATAATATTTCGCGTAAATAGTATATAAGCCAATTATTACGGGCGTGTTGCAAAAACTATGGGCGGTACCATAAATTTTTATTTTTATACGATGTCATTTAATTTTACTATGTGTTAGGCGCGGCGCACTAGATTAAACACATTACGTTTTTTATATTTACGAATTCTTTTATATTCTTATTTGCAGCAATATTTTCCTCATTTTCTATTCTTCCTCTCATATAAATTTTATAAGAACTATATTACCATATCGACGATTATCGTATCGTACAAATATCTTGTATTGAATGGAATTTTATTTCCAGAATATTTAATATATTTTGCTTTATTTATTCGAGAAAAGAGATACAGTTTATTTTATTTAAAACAGAACTGCTTTAATGCTATCATTCTTTAATAAAATTCTTGACGTCAGAGCTACTAGTTACCGTGCTTAATGTAAATTTTAATACTATATCGAGCTTATTATTGTATAAAGTTTACAAAGAGTTGTATAATTTCGATTTGGTGGCAAGTGGCAATTTGTGGAAGTCAAGACGGTATCAAGTTACCGTTATCTTCAGTAAATAAACTTAAGTTGTATAAGAGAAGTACGATAAATATCGCAATGCCGCGCGTTTCGTGAAATATAAACGCCCCAAACACGATGTTGCACTCAACCTATGCCAGAGGAAACACGAATACTCGTATCTTAGTAGTCGTATGGATATCGTTATAAGAAATGAACGAATTGATATATATTTTAAAGTGGCGGAAGCATCCCAGATCGTTTATTCAAAAATTTAAATTGAAATTTGCACTCCATCTTGGGAGATGAATAATTTATATTACGAGAGTCGAGCAAGATTAACAAGAGAATATTTTTTTAAACGCGAGATTTAAGGAAGAGATTTGAATCGAATATATTGAAGAAGCTAAGAATCGTTCGGATAGAAAAGCGAACGGTTGCTGTTGCTGTAGGTTTAATCAAGAGAGAGCCGCCCTTTTTAAATCCAACGACGCACGGGGGAGAGTAATTTAAACATCACACTGGGTGCTCTGTTTTCGCATCGCCAGTCACAGCTACGAGCAACGGCCGTGTATTTTATTTGGCTTCCGACATTTTGAAGATTATTCCCAATCCCGCAGGAACGCGGGATATTGCATTAGCAATATCGTAAAATTTCTGTGAAAAGAGCATTGATATTACATCACAGAAAAATTGAAAATTTTTGAAATATTTTACCAATACCTATAACAATCGCGATGTTCTTTCCGGTTAGAAACTGTAAAATATTTCATGCAATCGTGATTTTTGCCATGCAAGCGTTACATATATAGGTACATGTGACATTTCAACATGATTCAATATTAATATTAATATAAATGCAAGTATCATATAATTATCATAAGCAAATCTATTGATTTATTTATTTTCGCTATTTAGTGCATTTATATTGCTATTCTTTTGAACTCAGAAATTATTTTTGCTCATCTAAAGATCTTTTTTTACTGCCATTTGCATTTAGCTTCTTTAAAAATGACATACACTTCAGTTTTTCTGTCTAAAATTTTATCTAAAAAAGTATATCCAGAAGCTTAATTTCCGCTTTCTTTATTTTCTTTTCCTTACTTTTCTTTTTGCGCGTTGCTGCAGCCAACGCGACAGTTGTGGAGATGTCAAGCATATACTTTATGTAAAACTGAAAATAACGCGAGGTCTATTCTCGTAATAATTGCTGCCGGGTAGTTCGTTATGCTAGCGAATATGTTAACTGAGCCTACTGAAATGGCCTAAACTTTGTCACGTAAAGGTCACGAATGACACGACAATATTTTACATTGATTTTGCGAGGATGTGATATGCGATTAATTATTATTTATCGATTATTAATTCGGTTCGCAGGGTTTTGGCAAAGCTGATCATCAAATATCGGTCGAGTTATTGAAGAAAAAGTATCCTACCTACAACATCACGTGGTCAGACGACGGTTACTAACTAGGAAATACATGATGTGGCGCGATATGTTACTTTATTTTTAACTTAATAAATGGGATTGGGTGACAGGCAATCCTGTGTTACCACCACCACCACCACCTTTGAGTATCGCTGATAGGGAACGCATGAGAGTAACGAGAAAAATTTATTCATTACCTAAATTTATTCGTTAACTAAGTTAATTTACGTTTAATGTTGATTTACTGCTATATGATTTTAAGTTACCTGTCATATAAATTTAAGAACAAAGCTTAAATCTGATTAAAAAACCTTATGCAATATATTTGTCTTTATTTTGTCTCTTTTTCAATGTAATTTAGTTTTAATATTATTTTAATTTTGCATTTATATTACTGTAGAGGGAATTATTTACTTTGACATTAAACAGACATCAAAATGACAGTCATAATCACCATTAAGGTATAGGACGTTTTGTAGTCATGACGACATCATTTTGATCACTCTTTTTGATATTATATCCCTCGCTTTGATGGCAATTTGATGGCAATTTGACAGTTGACATCACTTTGACTAGGTTGTTTTCGCTGAGTCTATAAGTGCCAAAGCCGATGACTGCGCTGCAGACGTATAAAATGGTGTTTAGCAGACTGCAAATCTAAATAAAAATAAATACATCCTTTTCACAATTCTAATAACAGGCATAAATATAACATATAATTACAAAATACAATATGTCTAAACCTAGCAATCACGTTTTATGATTCTGACATATTCTCACTAAAAGAAGTTTAATCTTAAACTGACAAAAATAATTTATAGTTGATTGCTTAAGTCTGCGACACTCTGCAACATAAAACAAAAAATTGATAATACATACATATACAAACAATACATATATACATATGGAGGGGTAAAAACCACAGTGGTGTAAGTCAAATTTTTAAAAATATTTCCTCGTGTGCATAGATTTAATCTGTATAATATATAAATTGCATGGCATCTATGCACATGAGAAAATATTTTTAAAAATTTGACTTACACCACTGTGATTTTTATCCCTCCATATATACATATATACGTAAATATTACTGCATTATATTTTTAATTTCTTATATCACAATCAAGGACTTAATTTTTTATACATATATAGTACTGTACTTACGGAAGCTGCTAATAACGCCTTATAGTGTAGAATTATAACGTATCGCTTATGTATCTGCACCATCAATGCTATTGAAGCCGCAAGTAATAATATGGACGCTATGGAATGATATAGAAATTCCTGAAAATTTAAACACAAAATTGTTAATTAATGTAATTTTAAAAATAAATCATATCAAACAGCTTTTTCTAATAATTCACGTTTTTATCGTCCTTATCTTATGAAGAGGACAAAACAAATAGATTAAACAATAAATAAATTATACGTAAAATAGAACACAATTTTATTTATGTATATTAAAGTACTTGCATAAATTGTTTTAGGTATAATAGATGCAGCAGAAGGAGACATCAGATAACCGATAAAGAGAATAAAAGTGGCAATGTAGAAAGTACATGTTGCAATAAGAAAGTAACATTCTACACTGTAGAAATTAAAGACGGTACTGAACTCGTTACCGATGATTCCAACGCAAATCGTACCCAGCACCTGTTAGTAAAAAATTAAGAGTGCCAATTAGAAAGATAGAATCTCGTCCCACAATAATTAACAGTGTCAAAAAATTGACTATTATAATAATACGACAATATTCTATATTTAGGAATACAAGTTACGGATACTATTCTTGTAAAAAATATATTTGCAATCAGTAATCGGAAATTAGTAATACAACCTTGTCCTGTTATTTCAAATATTATATAGATATAAAATTGTTTCACAAGTCGTATCTTTTAAATAATTTAAATTAATAAATATTGATTCTTTTAATTAAATGTCATATATTTATCATAATTAAATGCAATAAGAACGCAAAAAATGCATTAATTAAACTTATTTGCATTTAAAGTTATTATCCTGAATTTTTATTAAAAAATTAGCGATTGCATTAATAATAATTAATTAATTACATTAAAAATAATATTAAATATTTGAAATGATGAAGAAATCATAACAACAATCAAACAAATTGAACAAACAAATAAATGAATAAAATAATATTGACTTATACCAATTGCATGATCTTAAAAATGCCATTCCAACTTTTCAAATATTCAACACTACTCGTCATTATCGCCTCGTCCTAATGTTCAGTTCCTGAAATCAAAGATAATTCGGGTAGTACATTTTTTATTGTATATTTATTGTATATTTATCAATTTATAAAAATTTAATATACATGAATAAAAACGTCGTGTGATAGACAAATCAAGATCAAAATGCGAGGATTTACAACGAAAAACCTCATCGAAAATGTAAATGTAATATAAGTAACACAGCCTTTCTCGAAAGACTGTACTTGTATATTTAGTTGCAAAAATTCTATATACTTTTTTTTAATAATCGTATTTCAATTTTATACTAAATCTTGTGACTTATATAGACCTTAAATCTGTGATTAGCAATCACAAAAATTTCTATTGGATTTATATGAATTATGTGAATTAAAAGGGCATTTCCTATTGTAAAAAAGTTTCCTTTCAATACCATATTAAAAGAAAGAGCGTAAAAGATTGATAACTTTACGATATGATAAAATCTGTATCGTAATCTGACATGATAAAAATTATATAGCACATTACTTCTACGAATTGCCGTAACTTAATGCAAGCATTACTAGCAAATTTTTCACAAAATATAGGTATAAAATACACTATTACAATTTTTATGGAAAACAACAATTGCAATAATATAATGTTTCTTAAATATAATAGTAACAAATATTATACATATGCATGCAATTCTTTAAAATAAAATCATAGAAAATTTTAAAATAGCTTTGAAATTTATATGTATATACACTGAGAAAAAAAATTTGTCAATCCCAAGAAATATTTAGTCCGATACGTTCAACTAAAACATTTTAGTTAGTTAACTAAACATTAGTTGAATTAATTAATTCTTGATTAAGGAAACGAAATAAATTGTTGAAACAACTAATATTTAGTTAACTAACTAAAATGTTTAGTTGAACGTATCGGACTAAATATTTCTTGGGATTAACAATTTTTTTTTCTCAGTGTACGTTTGGAATTTTATAAGTTTATTATATGAGAACGGAACGTGACAGATAATTTTCGAGAAATAGTCAAAGTCAGTGATACGAAAATTTGTGATTGCGGAAACAAAGTCATGCTCTTACGAGAGTGAACAAACGCCGCTCGTAATCACAGGTTATTTTTGAACACTCGACACACACATTTGCGGCGCAAGGTGCGAGTTGAAAATTTATCATAATGACTTTGATTAAGACCGAGTCGTATCTGTTATTATGCTTGATAAATCCTCGTTCAACGCTTGTTCTCGTATTCAAAAATTCTTTACGCAATGTGCCAATTATATTTTATCATATTTTCCACTAATTTTAAGAAATTTGAAGAAAAATTAAATTATGTAAAACTAATAGCAATCTAATTAATTGAGTAACATAAAGAATATATTGTTCACATAAATGACGTAAAATATGCCAGTTGTTCGAATCTCACAATAAAAAATTAAAATAATAAAGTTAAAAATAAGTTAACGATTGAAAATAAAAAATAGTTTCTGAACTTTCTTGACAATATAAGAGAATCTCTATCATGTTTATTAGTTAATTATAACTTTTATATTTAATTTTATGAAGTTATCCATCCGTCTGAATTATCTTTAATAAAATAAAAGAATCGCTTACATATTGATCCAACAAATAGTTAATTAAGATGCGTGCTCATAGCGATCATGATTATAAAATATGGTGCACATGGTACCTGAGGACTACACTAACCTGATGAAAATACGTAGTTCTACATCGGCAAATAACGATTGACTAAAGCGATACATTTTGAGAGAACGTCACCGATATCATACGGAAGAGATTGATATAACACCTTTTGATAATATTCTAATGACTCATGTTATTTATTTGTTTTTTTCTTCTTTGGAGCTATTAAAATGATATCAAGAATAAGAAATTTCTTATCAATATACGATATCGATAAAACTCATTTTAATACCGATTAATATAGTTACCACAATATTAAATTAATAATAATCGATACTAATATTTAATAATGTATTTTACAATATATGTAAGATATTTTTAATACTTTGTACATATTTTTCTTCCATGCTGTTATCTGCAATAAAACTGTAATAATTTATTAAAAATTATTCTTATAAAAATAATATTGCTGTACAATACAACTGAATGTTGAAAATTAACACATCGCACATTTTAAATTTTATAAAAAATTTCCACTTTTATATTTAATACCTTTTACCTCCTTACTACTCGTCATGCAGTATTTATATTGTATATTTATATTTTGTATATTTCGTGTATTTATATTTTTTCTTTTTCTCTTTTTTTTTTAATTTCTAACATGGGGTTCCATTCTTCGTTACTTTTCTATCGCGTTGGAAATGACAGTTCCAAATTTTCACCGCGTCTTATTTCACAAGATCTTGGTGAACAGAGAAAACAAATTCCGCAGAAAGAAAACAAGAGCGATTTTATGTTTGGAACACTTTCGACACCTCCGCGTGTTATTCGGATCGAGATTCTGAGGTAAACTGTCAACTACAAATTGTTATACGATAAACTCGGTGAGGAGCAAGCGAGAGCGACGAAAAGGCGGAACGAATGACGTCAGAGGGACGGAAAAAAGGATAAAAGTGATGAGTACGGGGAAGAACATTTGTGAAAATAAGATAGAGTGAGTGGAAAATGTGCAATCTATAAAGGTAATGTGTGTGTGTATATTCATCATTGGATTCAGCTATATGTACCGAAGCGATATGGCATGTCGTACAGTAGCAGATAAATTTGGTTAAATTTCCTTTAAAAAAAAGCTAAGACATCTCGTAAAAACATAAATAACTTTCTTACAAAAGCAACTGAATTTTACCTATAATATATATTTTTTTTCATTTTAAACTGTCTTGGAAACTCTCGTACTTCGTACTAAACTCTCGTTTAAAAATAATATTTTCTTTTAAAATTTTATTTATCTTTTTGTAATAACTGATAACAATAATCTGATACTTACATTTAATAATAGATACCGAATAATCTGTTATTACAAATTCATTATTACAAATGTAAGTTATAAATAGTTATTTTTCAATCGAATTATTTTTCAATAAAATTTGTATGTGCATATAATTTTTAAAGTACATGCTTCAGCATTTTTATGCATTAATATACATTTACTAGGAAAGTTTTTCACAGTTTACTATAATTTCGAATAAAAAAATTAAAGTGCACAAAAATGTAATACAAATTTGATTATTAAAGATGTTAACCACACAATTATTCGAAACTCTGTGTAAATCTTGATAGAAATTTATATTCTTTCTTGGTTATTTATTTGAGAAGTATAGATATCATATACACATATAAAATAAATATATTTATATTAAGTATAGATTCTGCAAGAGAATATTGATCGCAATCACACAATCGTAGTAAGCTCATAATATAAATGTAAGTGACGCATATTGATACAAAAAATGCAAGAGTACAAAAGTAAAGTTTAGATGGGATTTGAGGTAACATGGAGATCGCGTATTTCTTTAATTTTTATGTTATGAAAAATTATAATTTTCCAACTTTATTTACAATAATTAGAAATGATAACATAAATAACATTTAGTGAATATTACAATCTCGAAATTTCGTCTGAGATAATCCAACCAATAATCGTTGTATAAAAGTAAAAAATATGTAAATCCCGCTAAAAATGTATATGGGATTGAATCTTGTTTTGTACATTATTAACCCGTTGAGGTCATATGGGGTCCAGTGGACCCCAGGCTTTTTTTTTAATTTTTTTCTTAAAAGTATACTATTTTGAGAGTAAAACGCACAAAGTTTTTTTACTCTATCTCAAAAAATTTTGATGAATATTTTTGTGAAAAGTCAAATTTCTCGAAAAAAAATTTTTTTCTCGCGTTTTTTCAACATAAAAAAATTTTTTAAATTATTGGATTATCAAGAGAAAGTCATAAATTAATTCCAGTTCAAGGTTTGAGTCGATACAAAAAGAACGCAAATGGAAACTGTTGTGGGGTCCATTGGACCCCATGTGACCTCTACGTTATTTTTAGGAGGTGTGACCTCAACGGGTTAATAAAATGTATGTGCGTATCGGAATGAAATTAAATGTGTGTCTTAATTATTAAACATCACAATTATCTCGCTGTTTTGTGGAAAAAAAATATAAAAATGTATAAAAATGTAAGTAAATAAATAAATTAAAATTAAAGCTATTTACTTATATTATTATTCTCTAAAATTTCTTCTGTTTTATGGCATACCTTATATTGTATGAAAATGTAAGTAAATTAAATAAGTAAAATTAAACAAAATCTCATTCATTTATATCCTCTAAAATTTCTTCTGCCTATTTTATAGCATACTGCATTCTATAAAATTATAAGTAAGTTAAATAGTTAGAATTAAAGAAAGATATTCATTTACATTCTCCTTCTCTAAAATTTCTTCTACCTGTTTTATGGAATACTATTTTGTATGAAAATGTGAGCAAATTAAGTAATTAAAATTAAAAGAAGCTATTCATTTACATCCTTTCCTGAAATTTATTCACTTCTCTTCGTGAAAATGCTCCACTCTACGAAGTCTTTGTTAATAACTTAGTATATAGTATATGTATACATATATTTGGTTTTATATATTTATATGCTATATCTCTCTTTTCCTCTCTTGAATCAAAATATGAATGCCTTCATTCATCTGAAAAAGTATACATCTAAAGAGTATCTTATTATTTATTAATTATTTATTAAACAATAATTTCCTATTTCCTACTGAGAATGATAAAGAAGTAAGTTGCATTTTAGATTGTAGTTAGAGATGGAATAATTCGATGATATATATTGCGATGATATATCATTCTACGATATAAGTGAGCTACCTTATGTACAGTTGTCGGTATTTCAGCGGACTAGTAGAGCAGTAATCGGTAACAGAGACGGGTATGTTAAATTTAGCCTCCATATTACCGCTGATTTTATCGATTTTCTGTTTTCTTGCTGCAATACTAGATGACTGCATCATGCAGTGTAGAATACGAATGCAACATTAATTACGTCGATCTTATTAATAATCCGCATATTACATACAAAAAATTGAAAAAATATATCTATACCTATATTAAAATTTCTGTTTGTATCATGTTTAAAATATGGTTATTTAATTAAATTTTACATAAATCTAATTAAACTTAATTTATACCTAATATTTATTCTAATTTTTATTGATAAAGACTTTGTTATATAAATCAATTTAATTTAATTTAATATTCTAAAGTCGAAATGAAAATTTCAATCTTGAAAAAAGTATTTCTACATTATTGCAATTTTGATTAAAATATTACTTTGTTAATTTAAGTTGATTCAAGTATTTTTTAAGTTATTTATTCATACATATATTCGCATAAAACATTTCGAATGTAAAATCGCGTGATATCTTAATTTTTGCCATATGTATTCGAACAATTGAAATTGAAAGAGTCGATGCTTATTTTGTAACAAACGCCGTGTGTTCAATCATTTTAGACATGTCGGACGTCCGAGGGAGACGTTAAAAAATTTTTAAGTTAGCTTGGTATACTTTACCATGTTTTCCCGAGCCGCAAAATCAGTCGTGAAGTCCCTTGGGTCACGCCGGATTCATATTGGTGAAAAAAGTTTCAAGGTACGATTTAATTGACTTCCGACATATCGAAAGATTTTTATTTGGTAATTTCATCTTGTACGCTTCTACTCGATCCATTACACATTTTCATACATTATGTCGTCTCATGTTCTTCTTATTAATATGTCGATGTATTAATTAAAAATGACCACCTAGATTGCTCTGATTGGTGGTACCGGAGAAATCAGTCAAACTCTATCCCAGTTATTAAAAAATAGCGCGAAACTGAATGCCCTTGCGTTATATGATGTTGCAGCTGTCAATAGACCTTTACCGAATTACAATTTCCATGCTGAGGAGCCATTCAAACCTATCGTAAGTCACTCATTATTGACAATTCGCTCAAAAAATTTAGTATAATATTTAAATTGACGTGTTATTATCATAAATAAATATCAATAAAATAGCCATCAGAAACACTAACAATGGCGAAGAAATCCTGTTCGGGCGAAGGCAGTCGTTCAAATGCAGTGATTAGGGCGAGGCAAACAGACAATAATAATCATCAAGAAAATAACGGAAGGGTAAAATATAAACTTATTTATTATTTATTTCCATTTGAATATATCAGAGAGTATCAAAGTCTGTTAATTATATTCTATTAATCGTAAATTTTTTATTAACTATATGTAAACATTTCGTTTTGCTAATATATTATTAAGCAATAAATTAGATTTTTATGAAATTATTGAAGTATTTTTTATAATTTTGAATATGAGCTAACAAATTTGTCGTCCTTTTTTAGAATTTTTTTTATTTAGAATATCCTTATTACTTTTATTATTTAGAATTATGATTATCTTTCGTTTGAAATATATAATTAAGTTTGAATCTCTTTTAAGTAAAATTGTTGCGTATTTAAATGCAAAATAGAATAATATATTAAATCTAAAAAAAATTGTATAATAAACCAATCGTTTTTTATGTAGAGTCAGATAGAGAAACTTGTGGAAGCTCTTTATCGTTTACCAATAGCTGAAGAAGCTGCAACATTTAATAACCCATTGATACCCATCGAGGAAATAATGCCAAAGGTAAGGGAAAAATAAATCTTGGTAATACTTATGGCTTAAAATTTATTATTAAGAAATTATTTCAATCCTGTGTGTTTCGCACTATAATTGTCATTAAAGATAAAATTATACACTTCCTTATACACAAAATTACTTGAGAGAATTATCCACTTTAAGGAGTAGAATTAAAATAGAAGTTAGGAAAACTTAGGGTTATTCTTATATAAACATTACATTAATCATAACTATGTGATAAGTTCTCAGGTAGCAGGATGATATCTAAACACATCTTAGGCTGCGGTCCATTTGATGTTACAAGTGCTTCGAAGCGTTCTTTTTCTTTTTCTTTCTTCATTGAAAGAAAGGAGAAGAAGAATGCTTCGAAGCATTTGTAGCATCAAATGGACCGCAGCCTTAATGACATATTGTTGACTTTAAAAACGTCATTAAGATGTTATTATTATGCCATTTGACGTCTGCTACCTGAGTTGTCGTAGAGACAAATTTATAATATATTGAATACATAATTGCACATATGCTCAATACAAGCAGCTTTATAAAAATTTATTTAGAAAAAAAACCAAATCTTTTTTGTGGAATAATTTATCATAATAAAATAAAATTATTTTTTAAAACGTGCAAATATAAGATAAAAATTATTAAATTGGAAGAGAAGCTAGATCAGTGTTTGTCGTGCTTTTTAGAATTATTTATTACATCTTTAAATCCCAGATTCAATTATTAACTAAAAATTCATATTATTATTAAGCTTAGATTAAACATTAAGTTATGTTTGTGAAAATAATAAACCCTTTAGAGAACTATAGATTCTCTCTCTCTCTCTCTCTAATCTTTGATCTCTATCTCTATTTAATTTACCTACCTGTAGATAGTAGAGAGACTAGTTTTCATATTTAATATTTTGATATCTTGATTTTGAAGAATATATTTTGTTGTCTCGAGAGATTTCAAAGCATATATTTTAATAATTATCATAACATGAATCTGTCACTCTATTGGCGTAGAACAATAAGAATTGTTGAATCCACACGTTTGTGTTCGTGTGATCTACGGCCGGTCAATCAATTTTCTATTTTCAGAACATTTCTATATGTTATTGAAGAAAATATAGCTTTATATGTATTTGTCATCTCAAATCCTTGCAAAACATTTTATCCCACATAGCATATGCATATCAAAAAGACGTCCAGAAGATATCCCGAAGATATCCTATCTCCCAAATGTATCTTCGGGATATCTTCTGGACGTCTTTTTGATATGCATGCTATGTGGGATTTAACAAGATTTTTTGGGCATTTGCAATTGTTTAAATTATCGCTTAAATGAAATGAACAACCGTTATACGTACCGCAGATATTAAAATAATTGTAAAGTTCCGAAATCTGGCGTTAGAAGCTTGAAGAAGCATACACTGAAGATATATGAGGCGACACTCAGATTTTATATTTACAAAAACGAAATATAAACTGGGATATAAAATTAGCTAAACTACGAATAAAAAGTTAATCAATGCTGAAGACCAGCGGCCATATATAAATCTGAAAGAGCCTAGAGGAGAACTGATCTTGAAATCGTCTCTCCGTCTGTCCTCAGGCGGGCAATGCGTGCGGCAGGATGCGTCCTCGCGCCAGAGTCTTGGGTGAGAAGGATTCCAGCAACGTAAAAACCTGGCAAAGAGGTTACGCCACCGTCGCGATTCGCAAGTGCTTCTCCGACTTGATGTATCCGTCGTTTCAGGAGCACTACCTAACCGTCATTCCAAAAGTGAAAATCTCGAAGAAACATCGATCGATTAAGACAGCGAGAAAAATCACATATTCATCCTGCGGTGCGCTCATTGCGAAAGAAAACAATCGTCAATCGTTGTTGATGTCTTTGTTAAATCATGGTGAAAAGCCGGCGAGAAGATTGATGAAAAAATTTAGAAATGCCGGCGTACCTTCAAATATAGAAGCACGTTGCAGAGCAGTAGAGAAATTGACCGATTGGATGATACCGGAAGCGCTATCGAACAATAAACTGAGATTGTTGCGCAAGATCTACAGTCGCATGAAATTTCCTTCGTCTTCATTAAATTTCATAAATCATAAGCGTGAAAATAATCGCGAAGCAATTTTATTCAATTGCGACAGCGGAACAATGACGGACGATACGTTAAATGTCGTTGAACAGGAAAATTGGATTAAGCGAACATGTTCCAAAATCAAATCCATACTCCCAGACCTGCACGCCAAAATCCGATTACATTCGACAATCGCATCGGATTCGTATTGTTCGGAAAATATTTTTGCGGTGAACCAAGTGATTCCGTTCTCCGACATAATTTCCAACAGCGTCATTCTTTCTGCATCAAAAGATTGCGAAGATGATAGACCGAAGGACAGCATTCGGAAAAAGATACAGGAGTTTTGCATGCAGCGGAAAAAATCTCTAAGAAAGAACAGAGACGAGAATGATATTTGTAAGAAAAGAGAGAGATGTAAAACGACGAAAGGGAAATATCAGGAAAGAGAAAAGATATGTGAGAAAAGAAAGAGGATTGATTGCTCCGAGAAAAGAAAACAAGCAGCCAAGAGACAAGACGTAGATATTTGCAAAGGAAGAAAGAGTTCTTGCGATAAAAAGAGTGTCCGCGATTGCCGTAAAACTCGCGAGCGAAAGGTGGAGGTCCAAGAAGATCCGTGTAAACGGAAAAAAGATGATATTTCTAGAACAGGAGAAGATCCTGGCCGTGGACAACGTCCCGTGAAGCAAGAACAAACTTTTTATGAACTGCATGACCCAGATCCGTGTAGGGCAGACAAGAAAGAAGCGATCAAGAAGAAAGACGAAATTAAGAAAGAAGAAATAAAGAGGAAAGAAGAAATTAAGAAGCCTGATTGTTCAGAGACTAAGAAAGTTGAACCATGTGAGAAAAAAATGTGTCCACCTGTAAAAAAGGTGCCAGAATGTTCTGAAGGCGACGCAAAAAGAAAAGGCTCTTGAAAATATTCCACCTATGCAGTGTTTACGTGAGAATGTTTCTTGAAACAATTTCTTTTTATGTAAGGAAATCATCATAGCAGATTAAAAAATTTTTTTCAGCAAGTATTATCAAAATATTAAACACAAAAGTCCATGTTAATTTCAAAGTGAATTATTTGCGAAAGAAATCTTATTTATCTCTCGGATTTGTTGATGTATTTAAATTACGATGTAATTAATAAACAGAAAAAATATTGTTTCTATAGTATGTCTGTGAAATATATAATATGTTCTGTTGTAAATCCTGTGAATAATAAAAATATTATTTTACACAGTACAAATGTATATTTTTTAATTATACCTTTTTAATTATGGAGATGACTTTATGTGTAAATACTTTAATTAAACAATTATATGACATCAGATAATTTTTCATTACAGCTACAACCAAAAGAAGAAAATTTGACTGTCAGGCTTCAAGATTCTGGAATAGACAAAGTAAGGTTTCAAAATACTTATTGTTTTATTTTTCTGAAGGAATTTATTTATTTGTCTTCTTTGTACTATTATTCGATAAATAAATTATAAAATTATATCGATATCTTGCACAATTTCAGTATATTATTTACATTATTTTTGATAAAATTACACGCAATTAAATTAAAGAAATTAAAAATATCGAAAAATCGCAAAAATGATCTGAATAAATGATCGCTGTGGCTCCACCTCCCTTCTGCCTCTTTTCTTTGAATTGGCTACTTTAAGCTGTTCAAAATTTTACAATACATATACGTGAAAAAGGAAATCTTATTCAAATATAAATAATGAATTATTATAAATTCTATTTCTGATCGTTTTGGTCGTCCTCTCTCTGCAGAGAAGAGAGAGATCAAGTTCACCGATGAAATCTACAGTAGAAATAGCCGAAAGTGGAAAACCAATCGAATCCAATCAGATCCAAACCAACAAAGGTTCCTTATCGGTCACCAATTCACGTCAACAGTTTATGGGAATCAATAATCTCCATCAAGATTCTAATTTGGCAATTGATCACAAGGATCGTTCCGATTTTTCTTTTCTGCACAAGCATTTTGTCTCTAATCTTCGCCACTGTAGGGATCGTGAGTTTGACGAATCAAAGTTGTCGCACGACAGGCAGGGCAATGACGATTACTTCCCTCAAGGTGAAGAATACGAAGAGGAGATCGGTACAGAAGACTATCAACTGGGCAAAAAAACTCCTAGCAAAAAACCATCGCGTCTCGAGGACGAGCACGAAAAGTTCGAACCGACAATGTTGATGTTTGAAAATAATAAATACATCAACGGAGGTCCATTAACGAGATACATTACGCATGTGTATTTTTCAAGCATTGAAGAACTGACGGATGCTGATCGAACAATGCTGATGTCAAAGAAAGTTTCCAACAAGGACGCCGTCGAAAAATTGCAAACTCTGATCGAGAAAGTAACGGAGTTCAAACGCCGAGTTTTCCGATCCAAACACGATGCACCAAAGACTGAAGCTACGACGGACGGAAAGAAGGAAAGAAAGATCGCCAACGAAAACGAGAACAACGAGTCAACGAATCGATTCTGTTTTATAAGTCAGAAGATCTCTAAGTCGGCGTATTAAGCTAGATTATAGCTCTGTCTAATTATATTTGTGAATTTTATCCGCATTGAGTCATTGTTTTCCTTACTCCTGTAAAAGAATACAAGCGCTTTGCTTTTGTTTTGATAAACTCTTGAAAGGAGGGAGGTGGGCCAAGAGCGCTGATTGGGACTACCGCGTGATTATCGACGAAGCGCAGCAAAATTCTCCACGATTTAATACGTAAAAACCAGCAGGCAGTTAGTGGCAGAGTATTGCGGCTAGGTGAGCCAGACTGTGGCGAGGACTCACCTGGTCAACCGAAAAGGAATCCGTGCGATCCACCCAAGGGCCCCTGTCAGCCCGCCGAACCACCGGGCTATCCCTCCAAGCCAAAGCCCAAAAGAAAGCCATTCTGCGTTAAATGCCCACCCAAGGAACCGTGCAAGGAAGAGAAATGCTGAATTGCGTCGGTAAGAGACAGAAGGTATGTGGAGGTATCAGCGGTTATGGTAAATGTTGTCTGATGGAAATGGAGAACTACTGTTATTTCTAGAAAAAATATAAATATATGTTTTTCTCTCTTCATCTCTCTTCTTTCTCAAATCCCGCAGACTGTTAAGAAGTTCGAACATATGGAAGCTTTCCTAAACAGTTTACTGAGGGCTCCTATGGGAATACCGGAGGAGTGTCCTATTTCGAGAACTGGATATAATTTGGGACCTACCTTTAGAACAGGAAGATTAGGGCTTAATCGATGGAACTGTAAACTCTATTCGATAAATATGCTCAACTCAGGATTGATTTGTACAAGAGATTTTAGTTTTTTCAAGAACGAGCCTAAAAACATCCTTTTAAAGCATAAAGCATTCGGTTGGACTCACAAACAATCAAGAAAACAATTAAAGCGTTCATTCATGACGAAATGTAAACTGCCACTTTCAAATAAACCAGCACCAGCAATGTCAGTCTGCTATTTGACGGCGTCATCCTCGCCTTCCCGTCTATCATCCTTGAAATCGTATTCATTTATTGAGAAATATTTTCTACCGCCGCTACCTGGTCATCACGAGTCATCAGTCAGTTTGCTACGTTCCGCTTTATGCCCAAAGCCCATTGAGAAGTCATCATCTTCGAAGAAATGTTATGAGAAGGGTTCACAATTTCTGAAACATTCCGAAAGCTTAAAATCATTAGCACTATCTTCTAAATACTTAAAGCGTCTGAAATATCTATTACAATATCTATTACAGAAACTTCCATCTCCAGAACCTTGTAAACAATATCCTTCATCATGTTCTACGTTTTACTCATCTTGCCCACATTTACTTTCGCAAGATGTTTCCAGAAACATCCAGGAAGCACCCAAGAGACTTTCAAATTCACAAAGGAACAAAACGCATAAGACGTCCGTTTATCGCGGCCCCTGTTATCCGATTTCCCTACATAGGGTTTACTGGCGAGGATTTCACAGTTCTCTGTTCCCATTTGCTAAATCAGATTCTAACAAGCCTTCCACTTGCAAGGAAATAGAAGAAATCTGCAAACCGACCGAGGTGAAGAAGACTGATGAGAGTGGCCGACGTTGCAAGGAAAAGAGCGACGTTTATCGCCAAGAGAAGGTCAAGTGTGATAAGTCGCAGGTGCGAAACAAGGAGAAAGCTAGACAAAAACCGAAGCTGGAGAAGAAGGTCGTGGATCCTGCATGTAGGAAGACTTGTCTGCCAATAGGCAAGTGCGAGCTGCCCCGAACTGTTCCACCACCGAAGATGGAGTACGCGGAGGTGACGTGCCCCCCGCCGAAATTCGCGAAGCCTAAACCGTGTCCACTGATGCTGGAACACTTCCAGAAGGATGATAAATCTCACATAGAGATTAAACAGATCAACGTGCGAAAGAAGCAAATTTGTGCTCCGCCTCCATTGCCGAAGCCACCGTATGCACCTGTCGTACTTTGTCCCTGTCCACCACCGCGCAAAGTACATCCTGGACCGTGCCCGTTCTACGAGACGAAGAAGATCGCTAAGCGACAGCCCTCGATACAGCCGTGTAAGTTGAAGAAGAAATATCCCTGTCCCACTGGCGTGCACTACTGTCCTCCGTATAAAAAGCCGTGCAATTTAAAACGGGAGACTGGCTGCGACCGTAGGATGAAAAAGGAAGCATTGGAATCTTGAAGCATCGCGCGAGTAATGTACAGCACAATATTTGCTCAGTATTTTCTGAGTACATAGCTAAAAAATGAGAAATTTTCAACAAAAAACGGATTTACATTAAACAAGTTTAAAATACCAAATAATTTCTTCAATCAAAATTAAACGTTCGTTTAGATTGTAATTGTTTCATATACGAAATATTGACTTATGTATGTAAATTGCTTTTTGTCAAAAATTTCGACATTTTCACGAAATAATGAACGACGTTGTTCAACGATATATGAACATTGTGCGAATTTTTATTTTTATCAAGTGATGAATGTATGGAGAATCACGGAATGATAGTAAGGAAAAGGTTTTAAAGAAGAATCGTAAAATCGAGACTAAATGTGCGCAGCAGCGATCTGCGAGATCTATGAAATTAGAGATTCGGTCTCCTGGATCGATAATTGTTAACAATTTAAGGCCGACTCGTTCATCTTCCGTCAGCTCTGCGATTGATAGTGTATCCATTTATCCGTTCAACGATTTCGTTTCATCTATCTATAATTTTTTCTTTCCAAGGAAGCACCACTGATCGCGAGAGAGTTTAGTGCAAGGTGAACAAACCGGCTGCCGATGCATGTTGCTTGTCGCGTGACTAACACGGATTATCTATTCTAAAATTATATACTGATAATACGTATGCGTGTTTCAGCGCGACATGGAAAGTTACATTCGCTATAAATATTAGCTACAATTCAATAAATGTGTGTAATGTTTGTTGAAATGCATTAACTTTAGAAGTACAAACTCATTATATAGTATATCAGTAACGTCACACATTATAAATAAATTTGTCATGAAACAATTCGGACATTACCCAGGTAGCAGAATAACGTCACACATGACATATTAATAACGTATTAATGAAGCCTGTAACGTCAATAATACGTAATAGATGTCGTTAAGACATCTTTAGACGTCGTCCTGCTACCTACGGATTATATATAAAAATTTAATTTACATCATATTTTTGCGCATTATGTTGTATTAACGCAAAAACATTTGGCTAATTTATTCCCTTTAGCTAAGAGTTAAAAAATTTTTTTTCGTAACTTTGAATAGACTTTGTTGGTCATACGGCATCCGACATGCATTTTATTAATTTTTTTTTAAAAAAGTTCAAGTCCTAAATTTGAATAGATCTCGCAGTAAATTATATGCGCTGATTAACATCTTAATGCTCTCGTAGAAAAGCGGATGAATATAGTCGACTAATCGATACAAATAAATTTCCCATTAATTGGACCCCGCAACGGTCATGGGGGGTTTTGGCTCCCAGTCAAATTTAACAATAATGTAGGATAATTTAGTTCATAAAATGCTGATGAAAAGTGTCTATAGGCAAAAAGCCCAAAAATGGACAGTTTCCGAGATATAAGTCATTAAAGAGTGGAAAAATGAGAGTTTCAGGTTTCAGCTAATGGCAGTTTGCAACAGGCTGAATCGTTATACTTATGCATTATACTTATGCACAGTATGCGTGTTCACATAGTCAAGTCAATGATCAAACCATACATAATATAATGTCATTGCATCGAATGACATGTATGCAACATATACCGGGTGTCTGAGATCACCCGCCCACCCCTTTTCTTTCAAAAACTAAGCATTTTAGAGAAAAACGTTTTGAACACACATACTGTGCATAAGTATAATTCATTCAGTAATCAAATAAATGTTTTAGTGAAAGCATGGCTTTCAGCCTGTTGCAAACTGCCATTAGCTGAAACCTGAAACTCTCATTTTTCCACTCTTTAATGACTTATATCTCGGAAACTGTCCATTTTTGGGCTTTTTGCCTATAGACACTTTTCATCAGCATTTTATGAACTAAATTATCCTACATTATTGTTAAATTTGACTGGGAGCCAAAACCCCCCATGACCGTTGCGGGGTCCTTTATGAAATTCAAGCTCGGGAATTAGATCTGTATTTTTTTTTAATATTTAATATTTTCTCTAATATAAAACATGACGACAAATTCTTATGAGGAATTAAGAAAAATAATTACCATGCAATGAAATTGAAATAAATTTGTACGGAAAAATATTTTTAGTTTATATATTATAATGTCGTATATAAAAATATACGTTTATCAATCGATTATGTATTCTCACATGCACTTGTAAATAAAATCTTGTCTATTAATATTATTTGACGTCGATCTTTTTTTGAGCGTAAGAATGTAACTTGAGAACAGTTGTTTGTCAGAAACTTGCGGAAGAGACGGTATAGATTTTGACGTAAGCTTCATTTCGCGAGTTGACCATCTCTGCTCAACGACAGGTCATATCCATCGCTGCGTCCTAATGCGGGATGAAAGTGGCGGAGGCGCGGGCGGGGAGGAGGGCGAACAGCGGATTGTTGTGAATAGAGAAAATCGATTTCCACCGTTCGGTGATCGGTTCCAATGTTTGATTCGATCCCGTGCCTACCGTCTGTATACGCGATAATAATTGCGACCGTACGTGCGACGCGACGCCGCCGCCTCCGCCGATTTCGACGTACATCACAGTGCGAGTGTGTGCGTAAGGGCGAGCGCACGATACGAAATCGGCATCAAAAGCGTCTCGTTACAATAATATCGACATTTATATACGAGGGGGTTTTGGCCGGGAGGAAGTTTGGCCGGGCGGCGGAAAGACGAAGGTCCTTATCATTTTATTATTGGGGCGGGTGGGCAACCCTCGCCCTTCTCGGAACGACGCTTTACTTTTACCTCCCATTGTCTGTCGAGTCGAGCCTCGACGCCCTCTTAAAGGCTTAAGCGCCGTTTCCAAGCGTCCAATAGGATAATCTAGCCTCTCCACCACACTTCCTGTTTATTAAAATGGAAGCGGCGTCGTTCGGCGCCGTCGTTCGGCGTTCACGCCGTTGTGCCACGTGTACCCTTAATTTTGTTAAGATTGCAGTTTCACACACACATACACAGAAATATTATACAAATCTTTCTCTATATATTATACACATATGTATAATGTATACAAGAAAATTATATAAATAGCATCTTTCGTTCTCGATATGTATTGTAAAAGTATTTGCTGAATTGATACACGAGTCCCCACACAGATCGAAAAAATATTTTAGTGGCATATCGTTTGCCATAAGAAAAATTTTTTATTAAAGACAATATAGATTTCAATAAAAACGCGCGCATTCAGTGTATGTATTTCGTTACGGTATTATATCAATTGCCGGAAATCTCTAAGAGAGCGGTCTCGGCCGAAATCGCTTTCGATGAGAGAGTTATCTCGCGCTCGCGGAAACTTCTCCCACGGTGTTCTCCTCGCGCCAGGTTTCACCGGTGCAAGATATCGCGAGCATTATCACGGGCGTTCACCGTGATTGGTCGGATTCGAGGGTATCGTCTCTTTTTCCACCCTCTCGCTCGACCAATAAGTGACGTTTCCAGTCGAGAAAGGGTGCGGAGGGTAGGGGAGGCCCGAAAGGGGGTGGCAATTCGGCGAGAGAGACGAGACGTGCAATGTTCCGAGGGGGTTGCGAAGGAGGAAGAGGAGGAGGAGGCGGAGGAGGAGGAGGACGCGGAGGAGGAGGAGGAGGAGGTGAAGCGAGAGGGGAAGAAGAGAGGAAGAGGAAGAGGAGGAGGAAGTGGTGGAGGACGAGGAGACGGGAAGGGGAGAAAACTCTCCGCGTGGAAGAGAGCCGAGCGGGTCGGGCTTCTCGGTGGAAACAAGCGGGATGGATAAACTTCGGAGCGACTGTCCCCGAGGCTGATGCATAATTCAGGAATCGTCACCGGCGAGGATATTGCCAATTTGGCGTCGATGAAAATACGATCGGATTTGTGTCGGCTACCGCCCAGAATGGGACTCGCTCGCCAGGATACACATCCAGTGAATTTAACACCTTCGCCCGACCGACCGACCGCCCACCCTGCCGTGCGTAATTGCATCGCGACCAATCCCCGTGGCTCGTGGTACACACGATCGCCTCTCTAATAGCGTTCGCCGTTTTCACGCCGTTTCCGATATGGACGGGGAGTTAAGAGTTCTGTGACATCGCCGGACAAATTACGGCAGGCGCGCGGTGGTAACCTCGCGCAGCGCTTTATAAGTAAGTATCGTTTGCGCGCGGCGGCTGCGATGAAGGTGAAACGCGCGATGAGATATAATATGGAAACGCACCGCTATATGTATATAAGCATGGGAATGTTTGTTTCAGCTAATTCGATGTATAAGTTCGTTTTCGAATCTGAAATATCGAGCAACATTATAATATATATAGGAATTGGAAACTTATTTACATAAAGTAATTTATATTAAAACGTTACAGCATTTGAATTCTTTGATAATTACCTCGCAGGGTACATTCCTTTTATATACGATTTGATGTATTACACAAAACCGATTATCTCGATATAAAAATCCACATTTGTTATAATCTATCCTTTTATGAGGAACAGTAAACGTTACGCGTTTTTAGATAAGTCGATATGCCTACCGTGAAATATTCTAACGTACGGATTGATCCTGAATATGATTTCCTCTTTCAAATTCAAAGGCTTATATAGAATATCTTGCAGTATTCTTTTTTTTTAAAACGGCGACGGCACGTTTCTGATACTGATTGATGAAAGATTATCGGTTTTCCATGGTTTTCGCCGCAAGAATTTTCGAGGGTGGCGGCCGAACAGACCGTATAAAGAAGGATCGTTCGGCGTTCGACGATTTTCCACGGATGTGGGGACAACGCGCGGCATGAAATATTTATACGAAGGGGAAAAGCGGGGGTTGAGATATCAGGACACGATGAAAAGAATACATTCCGGATCGGTTCAATTTGTCAACGCGCCGCTAATTGCGTTATTATGCCACCCTTTTGTGCGCCGAAACGCCTCGATCATCAATAATCTATAAAAACTTGGCGTTGATAGCGATGAATTGGTGAGCGGAGAGAGGATTCACGGAGATTATGAGAGGATTATGATTTCCTGATGTAGCTTAGAGATATATTAATGAATGATAGCGAGTTTTTTTGATAGAGATAATTGACTTGCTGGACGGAATAGTATAAGTTGCATTTTCCACATTTTGAGAAACAAAAGGTTTCGTAAAAGCACAGTGTCAATCATTAATCTACGACATTCTTTAGAGGAAATTTTTTACACAAAAACGATCTTGAAAGGAATAAGTACCTAACATTTTAGAATTTTTGAATCTTTCTATACGATAAATTTACATTCTGTTTAATTATTAAGATTAATTCATTTTTTATAATTTATTAATAATGAGAATTTCTTGCATTTTACTTATGTTAAATCGAAAATATTTTTTATAAAGAATTTTTTATTAAAAAAAACTAATAACGTGGAAGAGGAGCCAAGTTGAAAAAAAATGTGGCAGTCTTCTTGCAAATTTATTCCTCGGACAGATGAAGGGCTTGGTGACTTGGCCACCGGGTACCAGAAGGCGGGAAGAGTCGAAGATTTATGATACCGGATGCGCAAATACGGTGAAACTTCCTCGCATCCGGAATAACGAAAACTTTTGTCGGTGTACGCCTGGCGCCTTTCTTTTTTTTTCTTCGATCCATGATCGCTAAGGACATGACGCATTTTTATGTGAAGATACGTAGAATGATAAAGTTCTATACCCATGTTAATTTTTGAAATTAAATTAAGTATCGTGCAAAATACAAGATATGATACTTAACCCTAGTACTTTTAAATGAAATAGACTTCTATTTTTTAGATTGTCTTTATGTCTTTTTAATTTTAATGCTGTTGAAAAGTCTCTTATAAGGATATTATCAAAGGATTTTCTTCTAAATATTTCTTCGCATTGTTTACTGCAGATTTATTTATTTATTTCATTATTTGTTTATCTTTAATTTAGAAAATATATTAAAATTGATTTTTGCATTTTTCCGATAACGATCTCGGCCACTTTAATTTGTGTCCCAAATGACACTGAAAATTCGAGTTGTTCAAGTTGTCAAAGTTCTTGCGTCCGATTTGCGCGGGAGAACCCACAGGAGGGAATTTCAAGCGAACAGGGAATCGCGCTATCGGACCGGAGGTTAAATTAGATTTCGTACTTCCGGGACGTTGTAAGAACCTTAAAAGAGGAGGTAAGCGCGGGCAAACGTCCTCCTTTCCTGTGCCTCTTGAAAATCTCATTCGTCTGTTTCTTATTTGTTTCCCGCGGTCCTGTAGACGAGTCGGCTAACTTGTTTGTGCGAAGGCTTTGCTAGCTTTATGCAATATCTTCTCTACGACTTCACACATTTACGGCAATGACGGATGAAACGTACTACTGCTTTTAAAATCAAGGAAATATATTACTCTCGACATTTTTTAAACGTTATTAATATAATTACTTGTACCATTTTATTGTACTTTTCATATTTTGATATCATATTTAAAGAAACATTCTCTGACTTGAGATTTTTACAGAACTGTGTCAATATTATCTTTTAATGCCGCCTTCACCAGTATTTATAACTTAACAAATTATAACTTTTATGTCTGATAAAAATACGACAATCACAAAAATATAAGTATGTGACGATCTCCCGTTGAAACGATACGTGTAGTTTGCACTTTTGATGAACACGATTCTAAAGCGTGCTTCTCCAGAAATGGCGACTAGAGGGTTTAGTACTCCTGAAACGTAGCCAGAGGAGTGTCGATTTCACGTGGTTCGTGGGACCGGGCTTTCGGGGACTTTGTTACGTGTCCGGAACGAAGAAAGGGTGCGCTCGCGAAAAAAATTTTAAGGACTCAATTCGCGTTATACTCTCGACTTGGAGTAAAGGGGCAAGAGTTACCGAAAAGAACCGTACAATATAGTTGCAATAACAATAGGCGTCGTTCTTGATAATAAAGCAGCAAGTACACGCGCTGCAATAATATCTTGTTATTGTAACACATAAATATTTCGCATACAATCCTATCTAAAAAAAGGCTGTTCCAAATAATAGTAACAACTTATAAATCATTAACTATTGTGATAACTATTGCAATATTATTATTAAAAATTGTACTTGAAATTAACTGTGTTCGATCGTGTAAATATTATTTTCTTTACTCAATTTTTGTGTAATTATAGCTGTTATAATTAAATGAATTATAACTACGATTAAATTCTAATTAAATTAATTATAATTACAATTAAATTATATGCGTTATCGCGTTAAAACGTAAATAACATTTTTTAAAAAGAATGATATATTTGTAAGAATAATATATTTTGGAACAAATTAACAGAGAAAAAGAAAAGAGTCAACGATGATATCCGCGATATTTCTTCCTTGAGCTCATCTGTCTTTCGGGATTATCGATGACGTTTAAACTTCCAGTAACACGTGCGTTAGATCGTATAACGCATCGATCGTGCTTGCCGCTTCATTGGTTCGCTATTAACCCCTTGATATTTAACCCCGTAATTACTGCAACGTCGCCCTCACGATGGTTCTCAGCGATCCCCTGTGTAAACGCGCGATGTGCATTCAATATGCGTAAAAAACAAGACTAAACACAAAAAGGAAATGTATGATCCTTTTTTCGTATATTATATTATTATCGCGCAAGCTTTCAATTATTTAATTTACAAATATAAACAATAAATCTGATAAATTATTATTTATTGGTTGATTTTTTTCTAACATTTTTAAAAATTTACAAGGGTAATCTTTATTCAAATAGCAATAATAAAATTGTTATTTTAATGACAGTATCTTCATGGTCTAGAATGATAACAATATAATAGATATAGTATAATAAAGCATCCTATATGCTATAACATCGGTTTCATTATAATCAGTATAGATATATTTTCTGAGCCACACCACACGCAGTAATGCAAGATATTTTATTATACATATAGCATATGCGCAGAATCGAGATACTCGAGTATTTACCAATTCGACTTTCGCCAATCTCTCAGTTTCAGCTTTGTTTTCTCTCAGTTCTAGTGATTTATTTTCGAACACCACACTTTTAATAGCAAAGTTCACGTCGCCCGGCAAAACGGGCCACGTGTGAAAAGATCGGAGATGGCGGATACGCGTTATGACATCAGTCCGACCCGGCGGACTCGCCCGGAACCCCTCCGCTGGGAGTTATCTCGCGCTGTGATTTCTTGATTAGCAGCGGGTCGACTGGTTGCGGTTAACCGTTGTTAGGTTGTCACTCGATTGGTATGCATGGGCTGGGATTCGTGCCCACCGTACCAACCCCCGAGCCCACATAATCTTCTCCTACTCCATCGGCGGAGCCGCGAGAAACCAATCGAGGAGAAGCGAGGAGCACCTAAATTCACGATATTAACTTTCGGGAACTCAAGTTTCTGTCAACGGAAATTCATGTTATATATACTTTCGCTAAGTAATGATCAATTATGAAAATTCCTTAGATCGAGCAATTAATTAAATGTAAAGTGTGTCGGTGTGAAGAAGCCGCTATAGCCCTCCTTGGACTCTTGAAGGGTTGGTCACCTCAACACAGGGCTGCTATAGATGAGCGTCGAATTCTCCGCGACAAGTGGCGGCCATTTTTCAGCGGTTGACTCCACTCTGACAACGTGCCACTCGTCGACCCCTCCGTCGTAACTCGTGTTACACGATGGGCGCACGGAGGTGAGGAGGTTTACATAATGACCACCCTAAATCACCCTCTGCCACGCAGCAGCGCGAACGAGACGTCGAACGAGAGGGACGAAGAGAGCGTATATTGAGGTATATCGAGAGCGGTAGTCTGCACGAATATACATATCCTCCCCTCCTCGAGTACGGGAGGCAGAGAGTAAGAGAGATTGGGGGGTTACAATTTCCCATGGATAATGGCACTTTGATTACCCCGTGACGCCGTGCGTCCTGTCAAGTGGCACGCCGGGCCATAAATGGCTGACGTGGTATTAAAAAAAGGAGCAGTAGTCTCACTGTGCGTTACAGGGTGGCCCGTACGGAATCCATTCCGGGGACACTAGCGAAGGTAACAATAAAAATATAAAAAGTTTTATAAGTTTTGTATTGCAGCGCGCTTGTCAAGTCGCATACGTGATAAAAAAATATTTGTGAGCATGTAGAAAATAATACCAGATATTAATGAATGAGTAGATCGAATATTGTTTTTCTTCCGCCTTTCTTATCTAGTCTTTACATTGAAACAAAGTTATCAAAACAAAATATATTGTAAAGATGTTCTCTCTTCTTCGTTCATTTATAATAAATATCGAAAGTGTGTATCTTTTCTAAATAAATATAAAATTAATATATTATAACAAATCTATCTCAATGATATAATTGTATATTATATTGCTATATTTTCTTAAGTTATATTTTATATTAAGTTTTATTTATATTTAGTTATATTTTCATAAATCTTTTTCGACTACCGTATTTAATTTTATTTATAAAGTTCGATTTTGTTTCTTTTGGTCACCCAGTATGCAGGATAAAAATGCGTGCTCTCTTCTGTCACGTTAAATACACTATCGAGTGGTTTTTTATTCGTAGATTTCGAGCGTGCGTACTCGACTTTCTTGATGATACTCAAACATCGCAACTGGTAGCAACCGATTTGTCGACTCGAGTTTTCGCCAGGGTCGAGGGTCCGCCGCGGGACTATAAAGGACCCGAAGTGGAAACAACAATGCTGCAGCTCCCGTCCCGTAAATTCGGTACGTCTAAAATGCGTTTGGCTGAACATTAGCAGCGTGTGTTGCGTTGTTAACTCACTAAACTCTACAATGTAACGAATGGATTAATCTACTAATATATATATTTTATTAATACAAAATTAATGAAGTTACAAATAATATGTGTAAGGTAAACACATAAAAATATTGAAATTTTTAAATTATTTTCTAAAAAAAATTGAAAATTATACGTATAATAATATTTAATTTAGATAATTAATTTAGATAATTTAGATAATTAATTTATAAAATTATACTACAATAATTATACATATTTATTGATTTTCATCACATATGGATATACATGAAAGATACAAAGTAAATATGACTGATATATTAACATTTTAAGCAATATATATTTATGCTTCTCTTAATATTTTCATATATTCCAGGAAGGCTATATTCTCTAAAAAAACTAATGAAACGTAGAAAGAAAAGTAACTGTAGTTTGTAATATGGAATGCAATTTAGAACGGAAGTAATTCTGTAAATCAAGGAAAGGAAAAAGACGACACCATCAGCGAGGAATAGCAAAGCTGTTTTTGCATAACGACACATTAGCTGCTAACTTAATGTAATATTTATGGAAAATATTTGCTGACTATCGCCGCGAGACTATCGCTGTGACCCACTGACGACGAAAAGCCGAGAAACTTGGCGCGTAGGTATGTCCATGAACTGTATTCTTCGGCGTTTCGCTGTGAAGTCCATCGTTTCAATTCAGCTACTATTTAATGTTAGCAATTTCCCGATTGTCAGCCTGTAATAGCACAGCTTATTGAATGTAATAAGAGTATACTCAGTGCGCAAAAAAAATATTACAAAGACTGAACATTGCGATGCAACAGTTCTTTCAAACCTTACTCGCGGCAGCTCTAATAAGTTTACACCCGTTCGTGCACAAATTTTTTGACGTTCCGGCCGCAATAAACGCGTCGCTCTAGCGAATGGCGCGGCGGCGGCACGTGTTGTCACGTGTCGTTGATTACGGTCAAACCTCGATTTACTCCGACGAGTCCACGTGTCCAAGTGAGCAACACTTTGAATAATATTCACGTTGTATTACGCGGGTCGAAATCAAATCCCCACGAGTCACGCGGTGTCTCTATATTCTGTAATGCATAAATCAAGAACCGGGGGAATGGCAGGCATCCCTCCCCCGGTCGTGTATTACTATAACACCTCACTCACTCGGTTTCTATCGAATATTGGATACGTGTTGAATCGACCGTCGCGCGATAATGACGGCATTGAGGCCGACAGCGTATAGCGATGCCGAGAGATACCGTTAAAACAAATTGCGATGTGTGAGAAGAGTGGGCTAGGAGTAGCAAAACATATATATGTATATACTAAAGATTTTGACATTCTAAGACTTATTCTAAGACTACAATATCGCACAAATATAAAATTTTTTATTTCATATTTATTGAACATGTCGCGCGAAATGTTTAGCTTTTTTTTTATAGAAATTGATTATTATAAGCTGAGATTTTACACAATTTTTCATGTCTTTTTGACACTGTAACAATTTTTTATATCAATGTTTTATTATAATTTTTTTTGCCTATTTAACTACAATTCTTTGACCTTTTGCACTGTTTTGATAGAGAATCGAGGAACGTGACGGCGACGTTTTCGCGATTCTCATGGCTCGTGCCTACGAAGGGAGCCTTCGCGGCGCCAGACAGCGAAATAACGTCGGTGGCTCGAAAGGGGGATGCTTCGAGAGCCCAGGACGAGCTCGGTCGTTCGTCTACCCGTGTTAACTGTCCTACAACTATATCCCATGTGCATTGCCCGGCGAAGTCTCACCTCGAGATCAGTCTTTTTACCGTTTACGCTTTTACGGGCGCCGTACGACGAATACTGTCGAGCTGAATGCGGCTCCGTGGCGGAAAAGGTGCTTTTTATTCGCGAGAAACTGTAATCAGGGGATAGAGAAATAGCGACCGCTATCGCGATGACGACCGTCAGGTCTACGAGGATGCAGTAACGCGACAATGGTGCTTTCTTGAATATATCGCATGGCGCGTTATTGTAACTCTTTCGTTGGTTGTGGCAATTAAAAGTATGATTACGTTTCAGATCAACGCAGAGTTATTCTTACGGAGTTGAATATACTTCAAGTTTTACGTTCAAACAAGGGAATAAAAAATACTGAAACTGTGTGCAGTTTCTGTCTTTAAATTTTTTCTCAGTTTTTTGAATTTATATACCAAGTTTAGAGTATTAGCTTCGATTTAAGAACAATACCTGTAAAAAGTAAATATATTTTCTTTCTGCTTAGTTTCTTAGGCTACGTCTCGATATTCATTACCAATACTGAAAATCTAAAGTTTACGTCACGTATACTATAGATTGTCAGTGAATATCGAAACGCAGCCTTAATATTACCATATCGCATTTATCTATGTTTATATACTCGAAAAATTATGGTTTGTTTCAGATAAATTTTAACTTTGTTATAGTCTTCTAAAAATCAAGTTAAATTATTGATATCACATTGCCATTATTGATATCAATTATTGATCATCACGTTTTGAACGGAGAGTCATTGCACCGGAGATCAACGAGGAATCATAGATCAGCGCGATGCAACGATTCGTGCAATATCGAAGAGGGTGAACGCGCGTAAACCGCATCGACAGAAAGAGGGAGATAATTCGCGGATGGAGAAAAGAGACAGATAGAGGGAGAGACGCAGTAGTTCAAGTGGCGAACTACTATTCGAACGTGTTAACTGCCGAACGGTTTACGATGTGGCTTTCTCTCTCTCTCTTTCTCTCTACCTCTTATCCGACCACGCGATTGTGAAAAAAACAATCATCGCGCGGCTATCGACGTCGACGATGTCGTCGTCGTCGAAGAGGCGTGAAGCCGTACCCACGTGAATGCGGGGTGTTAATTTTAAAAACGCACTAAAATTGCCGCAGACAGAAAACAAAAAATCGCCCATGCGTCGACTACCGTAAAAACTCCCCCCTGGCGTTTCTCGGGAGAGAAACGCGGGGATGCGAGGATGACGTCTTCGCGTTCTATTGGGAATAGGGGTAAGTCAATTTTCGGTGGGTTACGAAGTGAATCGTCACGCGACCGATATGATATCAATAATTGATTTTTAATAATGTTGAGCTATCCGCTGAACATGCGATGGAAAACGAACATTTGTTTGTGAGACAATTTGCTTCTTTGCTTCGATACTTTTGTACTCTTGAATAAAAGTACATTGATTTCAAGCTTAACTTAGCTACACTATTGTAGTGTCAAATTATATTCAATTAGAGTCATTTTTAACCATTCCTATAAGTTTAATCATTCGCCATTGCTCCTACTCAATATGTTGTTAATTAAATGAAATTAATGAAATTAAAATAATACTCTTTTGTGTTAAAATAATAAATTTTGACACACGTAATAGTTAAAAATAACAAAATATTCTTCATACCTGGTATTGGATTAAATTTCATCTTTTAATATTTAACAGTGTAAACAAAAAAATAAGTAACAAGATTTTGTTAAAACTTTATAACATTGACGCTTTATTCAGCTAAAATTTCATCTTCAACGTTATAAATATGCATAAATATTTTTTATTTAAAAAATTACCATTTTTCTCATTCTGTTTTTTAGCAATCTAAAAATCACTCGTGCAGTTTTAAATATTTAGTACATTTATATTTGCACAGCGAATGCTTGAATTCAAAATTGATTGTAACAATTTCGAAAGAGGATAGAATCAATCGCATTTTTATCGTATGTTTAAGCAATTCCGTTGACGTTGTTGACGTCGTGACGATCGTCCGTGAATTGTCAAAGTGAAAAATGAGCTGCCGGTGTAAAAAGCCGTTATATTTCTTTTGACATATTATCGAGCATTTCCACGCGTACGTCGCGTAAACGCGTTATGCTCGTGACTAATCGTTCGTCTTTACCGTTAATTCCGTGGCCCGCGAGAAAAAGAAAGGAAGAATGGCAGTTCGAATAAATAGTTTTCCTTGGCATTCGTGCGTTCGCGATATTTTGCATAAACTGCGTTATCTATGTCAGGCCCGATGGCGTTGCCGTTGGTGTATGAGGCCAAACGAAATCAATCATTTTATCGCGGACAGTGAGATACCGCCGCTATATGCTGTTTTGCGACGATTCATCAAGGCGTTGTTGCAAAAACTTCCTAAGGAAACGAAGGTCTGACCGACACGTGAAAACCGTGTTTCGATTTTCCAAATCTATTACAATAACAACGCTGGATTAATGTCGGAATTTGCAATCAAATTTTATACGATGATTATACGGTTATAGCAAATACTATCGTTAAAAATCAAGATTGACAAAGTTTCGGTGATTCAAATGTATATGTAACTGTACATATAATTAAGATTAATCTATCTATGTACATATAATTTTATATTAATCTATATATGTAGATCAATTGTTATATATAAATACATATTCTTTTATATCTCTAGAAATTAATGATAAAATAAACGTTTACTTAATGCCTATTACTTAGTGCCTATACTCTCTGTTTTAACGTGAACGTCATGTCGGTGGAAGCTTGGAACCTCTTCATAGGAGACAGTCGCAATCGGGGAATTCGATACTCTGATCTCCGGAAACCGATTCCGACCGCACCTTACGAGAATCGTCAGAACGTGACTGCTGTGAGAACCGAGTTCGGTCAGTCATGATATTCATGGCCTGAGACCTCTCCTTGGGGCCGGCACGGCGACCCGATACCCCGCGAGTTATTCGATCTGAGAACGGGAGATTTGAATATTTCGGAAAAAGAGCTTCATGTATATTTTATTCCTGTTTGTGTCCTCGCGTGCGCGAGGACGACCGCGAGATGCGAGACGCGAGATGCCGAGAGTCGCGAGGGAAAAAAGACCGGTCGCCGATTTCTGATCCTCGATGGGACATACCCACGGATCTCTATGATTCCTTTGCCAGAAATAAAGGGATAAATTTATGCATTTATTCATGTCGACATTGCGTCAATGCGATCATGGCGATGCGCGCGAGTTTGTTAACGTTTGTGGAGTCGATAATAATCATAGACTACTAAATAAAATGTCGTAAAGAAAAGAAATTCCTTCACGATGTTACAATATAGTTACTTGTTTACCTTTCTTCTTATTTTTTTATTTGTATATTTTCTTTGTGTTAAACTAATAAAATCTTTATATATAAAACAAAGTCGGGTTAGTTACACCATTTATAACTCAAGAACGGCTGGACAGATTTTGGAAGTATTGTATATGAAGTAGGGGTAGAATTTCCCAGGAAGTGATTTAGGCTGTATAGTTTTTCGTTACCACGTAAAAAAAAATTAATCTAGAAAGATATCCAGGGAGAGGGAGGGAGAGGGAGGGGGAGGGGGAGGGGGAGAGAGAGAGACTATTTGCGTGTCTTAATACACATGTTCTCCGGGGCGAAGCCCGGCGGGGCATGCTAGTTAAGAATAGTTTTGAAATAATTAAATCAATTTTTTAAATTTTTAAGATTCCCATTCTGGCCATTCTCTCTTTATCTTATACATTATACATAAAGTATTTAATAATAATAGTATTTAATCTAGATTTATAAAATTATTAAATTACTTTTATTTATAAAATATGTATTATTTGAATTATTATATGAGATTAATTTATTTCTTTTCCATCATGTATACATATATTTAATTTTCGAATTTATACTATAATTTACCTTAGTAGAGATTGGTAGAGATCGCTTTTTCGAAGATCCAATAGCGAGAGATGTGATCCTTGCGATGTGCTCGTACTGCGTTCAAATTATTCGTCGTGCTTCCTTTAGCCCCGAACCCAGCACTGCTAATCTTATGCAAAATTGCGAAACCACGAGTACGTTCGCGCTGCCTGACAGACGAAACGCGGCTGATTGAATCAAATCGAGGATCTGCACGCTCTGAAGATCACCGGCGCGGCGCAACGTCCATATGGCGCAACGATGCATTGTTGATGGGTGCACACGCGTGCACTATTTCGCAAGGGTGTCGAACGGCGAGAGGCGGCCGGAGCGAGGTGAGTATTTCGTGATCTCGGTTACGCTGTTCGGCAGGTGCATAATGTCCGTTGCGGTTCTCGGCCACCATTGACAAGCCGATCCGGCGATTTTCGCTCGAGTAACAGATTTCTTCGCGGGCGCGCTGGCGGCGAGACGGCGATTAGGCATATGTTCGCTACGTGGGCTTCTTTTCCGCAAAAAAGAATACAATGGATGCGCAGTGGAGGGAAAAAGCTATCGGCAATGAGAAGCACCGGGGCTCTTCCGAAAACACATGACGGCAAAACCGCAGATCGATTCCGGTCGCAACTGCCGTTAATTCGCGCCGATTTTGTTCACCCCTTTTTTGCATCGGTAGCACGCGATCGCCGTCACGGATCCTACTGTCTATGCGTTGTCTGGACGTGTGTAAAAATTCGAGCAAGATTTATAAGTGAAATTAGGCAGCGCCTAAACCTTTCGCGTATCTGCATCTGTAGACAAAAAAAAATATTAATCAACATCTTCTATTTATACCAACTGCAATTAAGCATTGTATATAGCTTAAAATAAAATTAGAAACTGTCGTTAGATTCATTATATTAACTTTTTTTTATCTCTATTGCTAGTTATGAGTTTCCGAATAGGGGTGTCTAATTTGCATAGAAATAGATCCTAAGTTTCTACTACGAAACTAGCCTCCAAAACGAGACTCTAAAGCCGGTATTCATAGTCGGTTCTTATATTTAAGACCATCTTAAGTACAATCTTAAGATGTCATTAACCAATCACAGAACCGTATTAGCATCTTAAAATATTACTTAAGATGGTCTTGAAATAAGAACTGATTATGAATACCGGCCTAAATGAAACGTGCGAACGCAGCAACCTCCGATATTCGAGCGCGCGAACGGATATATATATCTCTTCTTTTTGGCGAATATCAATGTCACGCGATTCCGCCGAGGGCATCCGTGCCGTGCGTCCTTTACACGGCCATTTAGGCTTTCTTCGCCCATTCCCTCACGTGCACGTTTTCGACTAACAATTTTATGCTCTCGCATTCGCTTCTTTCTCTTCAAGCTTGCCTCTCGTTAGGTGCAGACGCCGCGCCGTCACGAACGCGG
This sequence comes from Temnothorax longispinosus, assembly GCF_030848805.1. Lineage (NCBI taxonomy): Eukaryota > Metazoa > Arthropoda > Insecta > Hymenoptera > Formicidae > Temnothorax > Temnothorax longispinosus. The sequence goes on from NC_092360.1 coordinate 4,247,040, forward strand.
TGATACTTGATGGCGCGATGAAAGACCGAATTCGTTAGACAACTGCGTTTGCCGCATTGTTGTTGGTTTTCTGCAGAGTTTGGTTTCCTGAGTGCCATTCGCGCCCTAAACATCGACATCACGCGAGAAACACATTGAACGCCGATGACGACAAGAAAATTTCGTTGCTAACGATTTGCTCCTGTTCTCATTCTGCGTCTGCAAAACTGCTGTCCGTCTGGGTTTCTCATCTTTGGATTTCGTTTTTTTGGATTCTTACGTTCGTGCTACGATCAATATGCGACGGAGAAAGGAAAAATTAAAATGCAAAAAATTAAATAAATTAAATAAAATGCAAAAATAATAATGTAATAATGATAAAATGCAAATAGATCAAATGTGTATGTGTGTTTAAATTCCTTAATAAATTACATCTGAATTATTATTAAGATGATAACAAGCACGGATGATCAATCTCCGCGTAGTAACATATCAATGCGTTTTGACGTATTCGATGTCTGATAAATTCTTCAGTGTCTTTAAATAATTTTTCTGTCTACATTCTAAAATTGTTAATGCAACGTTGTCGTTCGATTAATCGCACGAGAACTCCGCAAAACTTCGCGATCTCCTTTGAACGGGGAGTTCAACCTCCGACGAGTAACCATCTTCGTGCCTCGCACGTCATACAGTGTCGCCAATTTTAATATTAAAGCGCCTACATCAAACGATACGCGCTTGTTTCGGAGTACGCGTCGTGATTCACATTCGAAATCGTCTCCATAGAGTAGATGGATGTAACGATGCTCGAGCGAGAGATTTAAGTTGCTCGCGTAAAAATTTATAACTACACGGAAAGAACTACACGGAAACTTAAAAATTTAGCTAGATTTAGATCTGAAGAGAATTATGTTGAACCATCTAAATAATTATATAGGACGCTTAAGCTGCATGGTTGCTATAATATCAGAACTCTTTGCAGCATTATCATTATGCTTGAGTATCCTACATAATCATTTTGATGGACCTACATAATTATTTTCAAATCTGTATCTGGTATATTTTTTATATACTTCAGCAAAACCGTTCTTTCCGTGTACGTATATATAAATTACCAAGAGTTGTACTAACTTTCAAAATTTTTTATACAGATGTCTCATATATGTAGATTTCGAACGAGTCCGAAGGTTGTAATTAAATTATGTAATTAAATAAATAGATCGATAAAATAAAGATAAAAGATTAATAAAATAAAGAAACGATTTAAATCTTTCTATTATGTCAAATAAATTGTATTCATCCGACAATATAAGTCTATATCGATTGCCTATCTCAAAGAGTCCGATACTATCTTCACACTTTACAGTTATATTCCTTTGCCTTTCTAAACAGGTTTTTACGTGTGGTTCGAGTCGATCGCTGTCACCATAGTTGCCGTGAGTACCGTTGATGGTCGTAAGATTTTTGTGTTGGCGTGTCGGGAAGTTTCTAGGGGACGAAGGACGATCCTTCGGTCCTTCGCAGCATCCCCTTCGCGCATTTACGAAACTGCAAGACTAAGACGAACGGGTGTTCGACGCTGCGCGCGTGCGTGTGTATGTGTGTGTGTGTGTGGGTGTGGGTGGGGGTGTGCATGCACAAGGAAGGGGTGGACTTTATTTGAAATTCATACGGCGTAGGGCAAGCTCCGCTCGCTCAAAGTGAGCCGATATCAACAGCCTTGGCTGGCTCAAAGGCGCCAAAGCGCACTCACGACGATTGTTTCCACTCGGTACGCGATTTCGGGCCACTCGGTACTCGAGGCACGGACTCGCGCCTAATTCGATACCAGGTGTGTACGTAGTTCTCGATTTCTACGGTTAATGTATTCCTGAAAACGCGGACGTAAACCTTGAAAGCCGCAACGACGATGATGCTAATGTCGGGGTATCATAAATTCGAGCTATGTCTACCTTATTGGAAGAAATTTTAAGGAATAAAGTTTTTAAGTATAAGTATATGGAATTTTGCTTTCTAATCATAAGAATTTGTATATTTAAACGCGTGCGATGAAAAATATAATAAAAAGTAAAATAACTAAAAAATTATTTACGAACCATATAAAGCATAAAATTAAATTATTAATGTATCTATCATATATTTCGTTGTTGATTTTGATGGAGTTCGATTTTATTCGTGTTTTATCTCGTGAATGCGTTTTTAAACAACGAGAAAGGAGTGAACTTTCTTTACAGCTGTGATTATACTGTTTTTACGCAACTGTAACTATCTCATATGTTATTTTTTTAATTAATATGCTTGTCGGAATTATCTGGTTTGCAAGAAAAATATATAATGCCTATTCACCTAATGGAAGAGTTATATCTTTTCCACACAGAGACAAACCTGGAATCTGGAACTAGCCGGCATTTATATTCCATTTCAGCTCAATTACATACCGCGGCGGCTCGATTATATCGACAGTAATGGAATGACTGTATAGGAAACGATCTTACGATGAAAGAGTAACGAGGTGCGTTTCGTGGAAACGCATTACACGCTGAGGACAACGATTACGGAGGCAGTCATACCAGGATTTTCACCGTGCGATAATCGCACGTCCTTGGACTCTCGCGCAGCCCGTTCTGCTAATTTTTATAATTCGATTTATCGGAGAAATACCAATCGTCCGAGAGAATGCGGAAATTCTTTTTTCTTTTTTGGTCTTTTTTTCTCTCGACGCTGGCAGCGAGACCAGTTAGAATCAAGAATGTGTGACAACGACGAAGCTATTCACTCGAGTACGCAAATTTCAGTTTACCCGCAATCGATCTTTACGCATAATAACTGTCACGCTTTTCACACGCTCGCAAAGACCGCGCTAGCAATTAGTAAGGAAAGTAAACCGGATCCTTTGCGCGTTGGAATCAACTTGTATTTTATACACATACGTGTATAAAATACTTAGGCGTGTATATTTTCCGCGGGTGCACGAGTATCGAGTCCAATATCGGGTCATGCGAAATCAAACCGCCGTAACTACCAAAGCACACACTACAGCACGCAACGGCACCTGCCCGGTAATAATAACGATAACGCACGGCTGAAATGTTATTAATTTTAATGTTCCGCTCGAATGACCGATTCGGAACCGGCCACGCAGGATCGTCATCGATCGAGACTTCGACAAGTCCCCCTTTCTCCCGCTTACTCTCATCTCTTTCATCATGCCTCTTTGTCTCTCCTCTTTTTCTTCGATCTTTTTTTCCCTTCGCTTAAATATATACGTACGTGTCTTTTCATCTTCCTCTATCGTTTTATACACCCCTTCGTTTTTCCCCTCCCCTCTCGCGATTCGACGCATCGCTACGCTAATGACGACTCGCCGCGATGCAATCGGTGCGATCGGTGCAATCATGATTTTGTTCATCGACTGCAACTTGCTAGGCTGTGTGCCTTCCACGGCTGTCTTATTCACCGGCGTGAGTTATACCTCGATCGAAATGATAGGGCAATCGGTCGCTGTGGTTAAGGCAGGGACTCGCTTATACCGTGGCACGCCGATGCAGAAAGATGGATATGAAGATGAAGACCAGCTCCAAGAGTAGCCATTAAATTTTATCGGGCGTAACTGTGGATGAAATGATGACGGAATTGCAATCGATCTTTTGATATAACTCGAGCGCGTTGTCAAGATACCGTTAATATTTATAGGAAACAAATGGAAATTGTGTGAGAGTAGAATACAACTTAACCAGTGGGCGCATAATTCTTATCAATTTTCTTGCGATTCCTATAAGGTCTGCGTTGAACAACACAGAATCAATTTTCAGAGATATTATTATTATCATGAAAGAAATTATTTGTGGAAAGAAACTAATTGTTACATATTTAGTCACGGTAAAATACATTTTCGCGATAAAACATGAATAAATTGGAATTTGGAGAATAGTGAGAAATATATGATAAATATATATTGATGCTTTGGAATTTTGTACTTTAGTATCCTTAAACAATCAATTCTGTATAGATATAGGTATTATTTCACCATATTATCAAGTGCGTTCAAATATTCAAAGAAATTATCACCTCTTTCGTAGCAAAAGATTAATGTGCACCGAGAAACGGTTCGATAACGGAGATCGGCGTAGAGAGACTGAACATCATTAATTCTCGTTATCGGAGATATTATTTAATGTCGCATCACTAATCAGATAGAAGTTGGGCATTTATTATAGATAGAGCAATATTCGTATTTTTACAGGATGAGAATCAGGAATTGTGCGCAGCCTTCCCGGATGACGGTCAAAGAGATATACGAGGAACGGCGAAGGCTGATATGAGTAATTGGCCTCTTCATAACGATCATGAAGTATCGGTAGTGACGTTAATGATGGGATTATATAGAACTTCGAGAAGACGGCGGGAGCGTTGCAATTTCCGTGGGATTGATAGTCAACGAGATCGTCATTTTTCTAACTGCCTCAAGTACAAAATGATCGTAATTATGTTCAATAGTTCAGGATATATCGAGCGCCACCAATGAATGCATTGAATAAAATGATGGAAAGATCAGTGACAACGAAAACTTGATCGAAAACTTCAAGTGATTACAATTATATTTAAAAAATGTTAATTATTTTTATTACACTTATTGTTATAATTATTCAAACATACTAAAACGTTCTTATTGTCATCTTTTACAACTAGTCTAGTTATAAAACATGACAATAAGAACGTTTTAATATGTGTGAATAATTATAACAAAATAATAAGTGTGACAAAAATAATTAACATTTTTAAATATATTTACAATGATAAGATGTGATTCTATTAATACGTTGAGAGACAGCGTGAATAATGAGATAATAATGAATGGTTTTTGTTCTTAATAATATTAATTATATTAAGTGTAGGAAGTGTCATCTGTATGCTAAATATTATTCTATAATTCATTTTTACATAAAGTAAGTCGAAGATATCTATTTCTAAAGGACCCCGCAACGGTCATGGGGGGTTTTGGCTCCCAGTCAAATTTAACAATAATGTAGGATAATTTAGTTCATAAAATGCTGATAAAAAGTGTCTATAGGCAAAAAGCCCAAAAATGGACAGTTTCCGAAATATAAGGCATTAAAAAGTGGAAAAATGAGATTTTCAGGTTTCAGCTCATGGTAGTTTGCAACAGGAATATATCATGATAAGTCATATCTTTTTTGATACTAAACTCACACGCAGGTAGAAAGAGAGAAAGAGAGTTGTTGTGTGTGTGTGTGTGTTCCCAAGGCACAGACAAGTACCCCACGATTCGTCACTCCCGTAGTATTTATAGCGACTCCAAACCTTCTCTGCCTTGGTTGTGTATGTGTGTGCGTGCGTGCGTGTGTGTGTCAGGGTCTTCGTATAAGACGCATATACGCGTGCCCTGTCATTTAGATCCTTTATGGATCCACATTTTCAGATGGATGACGATTTCCTGCATCACGAACGCTTTCAAGCAGCACGTTCGAAGGATATCGAATATTCTCTTCATGACGCGCATACCCTAGATACCATAACACACTGGTTTGTGTGCGCAGGTACCTAGAGTTCGAGCTCCAGACTTACATGTGCAGAAGTGTCCTCGAATAGGAATGCGTTCTTCACATATTTCATCAGCTGGTTGATACGATATCCAAAGCTGATGCTTGGTAGCATTTCGAAATCTAGAAAAAATCCTTACTCTTATAAAGCCCAGTTCAGGCACTCTATCTATATCTCTTAACATTTCTAGATGAAATTCTTCATCATCCCTTCGCAGTTGGTCTTGGACGTATGATGGCGCAAGCTTTATTTGATATATTCCAATGGTAAGTTCTTTTAAATACTCTATAGTGAGTTGTGGAAAGTCTTGTAGTTGTTCCGTATTTAAGGAAACCCATCTTTGAGCATTTTTGGTCCGTAGATTTTCAGCTTCAACCCGAGCTTGAACGACATTTGGTTTCCTTGCTTTCTCAAGTAATTGCCGAGCCATTTCCACGTTGGCTGATTCCATATGAATCGGAGGGGGTACTATTAATGATTGCGCCGGCAATTCGATAGAAGTCTCCTAAGTTCGGAACATGTTGTATCGGAATCATCAATTGAAAGAATTTAAATATGGATTTAATGTGGCCATGTCTAGCTTCTACAATCCATCTCGACTTTGTAACGATCCGCGAATCGTTAGCGTCTTCCGTATTAAGTTGGCTTTCTCCTGGCGGAAGGTGAGCTGGCATTTTCCACGTGACACCTAAATGAGCAAGCAGTCCTGTAGCGTCTCGGTATCCTCTATCTAGGAGGACTATATCGTTTTCCTGAAACCAGTGCCTCATTCTTTCTGCATCTCTTAAAAATTCGCTCTGAAGAATTGCAGCGTCGTTGTTGCGGGTGTCTGCAAAATATGGACCTTGAATGTCCAGTATGTAGCCATCAGGTGCAACTATAAGAACTGGTTTTATTAGATGCCGCTCTTTGTGCACACAATACGACTGTCGAAGCGCCTTAAAATTACTGGATTTTGGGATATAACAATAGGTGCCGTCAATAGCTGCAATTACTCTTGGAACATTCGGTTCCGGATTGTACAATTCATTCGCGAATTCCGTCACATGTCTAGCGATGTAATTTGCCCTTGTAATTGCATCGAATCCGATATTTTCTAGTACGAAATGTAACATTAAAGACTTCCTGACCGTAGCAATAGAAGTACTCACTGCTTGCCTACTGGGGTATTGAAAAATGGCAGCTAAAAAACTATCGGAGAGACCTTGACGCATTTTGCATAAAAACATCAACATATCCTTTTTACTAATATTATTTCTATACCCATCATTACGTCGCACACCTTCGCAAGAAGCAAACAGCTCTCGAAATTGTTCTTTTGACATAGGACAAAAACATTCAAATTCTTCGTCTGACAGACTATTTTCATCGTCAATTCTCTTCATATTGTTAGCGACTTTGCGAAGCCCTTGTAAGAATAACTGAAGTTGAGGTCCTTTGATAACGTATGGCCTATTGACAAATTGCAAACCGAGAAGCAAAGGTTGCAATATAAACCCTTCAATGTCCATATGTCGCCGACATGACCTTACACCATCAGGAATAAAAATACCTTGCTTAATAAAAACATCAGCTTTGCACTCTACTGATAATCGATGTATATCATTGGTGTTATTGCAAAATAAGCACGTACTGTTCCTAGTTTGTGTCAGGACATTTAGCTTAAGACAACCATCAGGATCTTTCTCCAATGCTGCAATTTCACGAAGAATCGATTGGTTGCAGTTTGTGCATATCCTTGTCAGATTTATTACTTCGAGAGGAGGTCTGTTGAAGGAATCTCTTCTCTGAATAGCTACTTCAAGTTTCGCAGCATTCTCGTCACCATCTATTCGAGTCATTAGTCGTGGGGCAAACCGCCCGTCACATACATAGCAACGAAGAAAGTTTCTGAATGCCATGCTTTCACTAAAACATTTACTTGATTGCTGGATGAATTATACTTATGCACAGTATGCGTGTTCACATAGTAAAGTCAATGATCAAACCATACCTGATATAATGTTATTGCATCGAATGACATGTATGCAACATACATAGCAAGCAAGAATCAGTTACTTATTGAATGTTAATTTTTAAATCAGGGATGCCGTCGGAAGACCGGGCAGCACGGCAACATGGTGGGGGGATGGCTGGCGGCGTACACACTGAAGTTCGCCGCCAGCTATCCCCACCACCGATGTTGCCGTACACACCGAAGCTAGCCGAGCGCTCGTCGCTTCAGTGTGTACGCCGCCAGCCATCCCCACCACCAATGTTGCCGTGCTACCTGGTCTTCCGAATGGCATCCCTGATTATAACTGATGTATATTGTACTTTTCATACATTGCAAAAATTAACATTAAATAAGTAAATGATTCTTGCTTGCTATACTGGGTGTCTGAAACCACCCGCCCACCCCTTTTCTTTCAAAAACTAAGCATTTTCGAGAAAAACGTTCCAGACAAAAATTGCATGGTTTTGAGGGGAACATAAGATGGTGTCATTGATTTGACCTTGGGTGGCATCGTTAAGGACAGGTCAAGGACACCTTCAATTTCTTAAATGGAATTCCTTATTTTTTATTGCATATTCTTATAGCTTATGTCGAGAGCTTTCCAAAACACTATAATTAAGTATTTTTTCATTAAGTACTTTTTGAGTTATAAGGCTTGAAAGTTACAGTATTGTGACATAATATTTTGTTAAGTATTTATAATTCAAATTCCTTATTTTTATTTTTGCAAACAATATAAATCAATTAATGTAAAAAAACAAAATTTTTTTACAGAAAACTGTTGTAAGAGCGTAATGTGGCACAGTAGATAGCGCACTAATCTACAAAGCTGAAGAACAATTTTAATGCCATTTATAATGAGTGTAATTCTTGTACCGTTGTTAAGAACAGTTTAAAATACCTAGAATAAACTATTGCCCCCTGTAAGAATCGTGCAGAGTTTCATTCTTACAGATTCTATTCACCAAGGGAATTACTTTCGACAAGACTTAAATTTAGCGTAATACCCCCGATTTTTTATTGCGTGATTGATAGTTTTGAAAAGCATTTTTCCTAACGCGAGCGTGAAAAGGCCGCTCACCCCGAATTGTGAGAGGCAAGGGGACTCACGCAAATCAAGCACCCCGAATCGTGAGAAGCTAAGAAAATAATGAATATGCAATAAACAGTTACACAACAAGTTTTTCTTTAAGAAAATTGTGTTTTCTTTACATTAATTGATTCATATTGTTTGCAAAAATAAAAAGTAAGGAATTTGAATTATAAATACTTAACAAAATATTATGTCACAATACTGTAACCTTCAAGCCTTATAACTCGAAAAGTACTTAATGAAAAATACTTAATTATAGTGTTTTGGAAAGCTCTCGACATAAGCTATAAGAATATGCAATAAAAAATAGGGGGTTTTATTTAAGAAACTGAAGGTGTCCTTGACCTGTCCTTAACGATGCCACCCAAAGTCAAATCAATGACATCATCTTATGTTCCCCTCAAAACCATACAATTTTTGTCTGGAACGTTTTTCTCTAAGATGCTTAGTTTTTGAAAGAAAAGGGGTGGGTGAAACCTGAAACTCTCATTTTTCCACTCTTTAATGCCTTATATCTCGGAAACTGTCCATTTTTGGGCTTTTTGCCTATAGACACTTTCATCAGCATTTTATGAACTAAATTATCCTACATTATTGTTAAATTTGACTGGGAGCCAAAACCCCCCATGACCGTTGCGGGGTCTTATTATATCGTATCTTGTTTAAGTTTTCGTGAATTTATTTTTTTTGCGATATGAATAAACAATGAACATATTTGAGACTATGACATCTTGTCGAAATGTGCAGATTGAAATGTCAGAGTATCAGGACTTATTTCTCGCGCTACAGCGAGACCATTTTTTTACATGTTAAATACACTCAACAAGCTGTGATTATGTTATCCCCTGGAGAACCACTGCCTCCTACAAGCACGCTGTGAAGAAAGTGCCTGGAGGTGTCAGGAAGGCATCCGGCTACAAATTTCGGTCGATTAAAGAGCCGTAAACCAAACGCGACCGAGTTCAACACGTTTATCCTCTTAAAGAAATTCTCTGGTCTCGCGTGGATCTAAATAGAGCCATGATTAGCCGAGATTAAGGCGAGAGAGACTTTCGTACGAACGAATACCCGTACCTTGTTAAGATAAGAAGAGTGCCACATATTAACTACGCCCCATTCTTCGGAAGACAGAGCGATTTAAGCCTCTTGCCTTACAAATATTAGAAATTACTATACTGTATATATCATAAATTAAATAATATCTAAGGTATTTTTTCAATTATCTTATTAAAGAATACGTTTTCGATTTTTTCACAATAAAAAAAATATGTACATAGAAAACGATTATGAGATAAACGTTTTTCTGTTTTAAAAGAGAAAAAGAGAAAAAAACTTTTCATTAATTAAATTCAAACATTGCACTATTGCAGAGAAAAGGTATGTCTTTTAACAAATCCGTACAATCTGAAGTATCAATTCAACAGTTGAAGCAGGTGCTTCAAGTATGTTTGAAATGACCCAAGATTCCAGATTAAAAGGACAGAATTTATCAATAAATTCAGAACAGTAGCCATTTAAATATTCTGTCGATTTTAGAACACAGCGTGTGTCCGAGTAACTTCAAAAGATTCACGAACTGGCTGTTACGTACAGCATCGTAAAACCCATACAGCTCGTAATTCCGTTTCTCCCGTTTCATCCGTTGATTTACAGACACTACGTCTTATCTTCTTATTTGTCGATTTACGGCGTCGACACAAATTGCGGGCGTACGTCCTGAATAGCGGGATGTTCCATGAAAACGGAACGTCGGTCGTCACTTATGCGATTTCCTGATCCTGAATGCTACCGTGCGAACGTAACTGTCGTGAAAACAAAAAGTGGATGGAAAAAAATATACTGGTGCGGCGTGTTTGTGAAAATATTGAACTCCGTGTGTTACATATTTATAATATTTTTTTTGTTATCCCTTTTGTGCAAAAAGTGCGCAAAATCGACTTGTTCATTAAAATCCTTACAGAGTACAGACGTCTGTGTTTCGTGTATAGATGACAATCGTCTCTAATTTAGTGCGACAAGCGATACACCGCGAGTGAATCAACACGTATCGATTTTGCCGTCAAAATTAAAACAATATCAATTATTCCACTTTTGCGGGCCAAAATTTATTTTCAGCGTTACGTCGCGTCGGCGCGACGAGTGATTTATATGAGAAGGGCTTTTGTTCGAGTTACGGCATGGTCAAATGGCGAACGTAGGAGGTAGAAAAATAATGTTACGCAGAAACGTACCGATAACTCTCTTTGTAGGCGAACGAAGCGAAAGAGGGCGAGATAAACCGACGAGGCGCGAACAAAGTACGATTACCATTTGTCATGCCAGTAAACGGTACGATGGATGAATCCGTTATATAGTTTAAATGCTGAGCGTAAAGATTACGAAAGTTCGTCGCGATAACGCGTTTCACGTGACAGCAGAAGGACATAGCAGTATTTAGTGATAATCAGGATAAATGAGCCGTTGAGCGAAATACTGATATAGGTAGACAAAAATATATGTTTGAAACATGTATCGTTCTTTGTACATAAAAATATACGCTTCGAAATTAAAAACTTAAAATTTCTTTTTTTTTTACAAAATTTACTACAGAGATTAGTTATATATTTGATATTTTCATGAATTTTAATCTTTACATTTGAAGGGTACAAGGAAAAAATGATTAATTGTAAGTATACTTTTTGTCGAAATTGATTCGATCATGCTATCTCGTGGCATTTTCAAAGAACTTTCATAATTCTTATTTGTTTTGATCAAGAACAGTTACAATTCATTGAAAATAAGATCGAAAGATGTATCGTGCTGGAGAGAGAACTAACACAATCCACGCATTTGTGGGGAAGAACCATCAGAGTCCGACATAGATACAACGTAAAATACTAACAATAAATAAGCACTAAGGCTGCGTTCACTAAATTTTGTATTAATTTTTTCAATAACTTCCTGATGTCTTAAAATTTGAAATTTTTAACGACCTTGATCGTTCTTCCCCTGTATACCCTTTATTTATTATAAAATATATTTTTTAGCAACAGATTAGCTTCGTTATTTCTATCCTATCTGATCCTATCTATACTATATAATATATTCAAGATTTTATAATAATATTATCTCGTTCTTCTATAAGTTGATTTATTATAAACAGATTTGAACATCACGGAAATGTACAAGTATTAAGAGAACGATTAAAAAAGGAGGAGCGTTAATAGGGAACAAGTGTAGTGACAGCGAGTGAATAAAAGCAAAGCGTATCGAAAGGGATTTCCTGACTTTTCGAGTCTTATATCGGACATCGGCGGATGGAGACATTTAATTTGTGAACAGGTCCTCGTATCGACCCGTTAACTCGGTTTATAAATTAGCTACAAGACCACGCAGCGAGATAAAGCAGCGGTCCCCGACGTGCTTCCCACCAAGGCTCCGCTCTTTCCTCTTTCTTCGAAGCGGTAAATGTTCACGAAATTAAGGTATCTGTAGCCGAGGGCATTAGGCTAAATCGTTCCCATTCATATAAGACTGTTTCCGCGGTATTTGACAGCGATTTATCTGGTGCTATATATATTTCCAAAGGTCAAGATTCATATGCTCTAGAAAAGAAAAACTGGCGATTAATATTTTTATTACACTCGTAACTTTTTTATTTTTATTGCCCATTATTTTTCATGCTATTGTTATTATTATAATAATATAATATAATAATAATAATAATATTATGATATGTCAGTACGAAAGCCAACGTTCATCACCGAAGACAAAGAATTACTACTCACAATCAGTAATTTCGTCGCAACACTGATTGATTTTTCAATCCATGTCAATGTAAACAGGTTGAATTATTTCGCGTTTTAAACTCTGCGAAGTCATGCGGGGAAATTGACATGTGTTCGCGATTCCGTGAAATATGGGGTGTGCATACAAAGCATTACGTAAGTAAACGTACCGCGAGAGAACACGCTCTCTCGCCCCTCCCCCACGTCCGATAATCGAACATAACTGTCCCGTCTCTTTCTCTCATTATCGTTCATTATGTCACCACGCGACCGTGCGTATCGCCGACCACGTAATCGTCGTGATTACCTTCGCACGCTTTGTCGATTGTCATCGAAGGCTCATCGCGATCGCGATGGTCGCTTCGAGGACGATAGGAATTCCATCCACGCTAGGATACGCATACAAGCGGTCTTTAATAAAATAACAGCGTGAGTACCTTTAATTATCCGCATTATCCACGAGCTTGCGTTCCTAGGTGTTATTCATATAGGTGCCCTTCAGGCAATTATAAAAAAGAATGGGTTTCTCGTAATATAATTATTTCTATTCCACGCAATTTACCATCTTTTCCTTCGTAGCATATCATTTAACGAGACTCTGTAGATGTAAAACTTTATTATTTATTACTTGCAAGTGGAATAAGTGTATTTAATATGTTAATCATGCTAGTCATATTATAAATTTATAAAAAAATAGATTTACAAATCATTATTTCGATGTCATAAAACATGATCGACTTTTATTTGAAATATGAAGTTTAGCAAACATAGTTAATTAAATAAGATTTATTTCCAAAAAATTATCATTGTAATGTTTTGAATACTTAATTATACTAACGATATAAGTATGACAGTTTTGTTTGACGTGGCGAGAGGTATTTCGAGTGTTTCTTTATCGTTGTGACTGCTTTAGGATTAATCTGTTTTACGTTTAGTCACGATGACTAATGTCTCATCGGAGATCAAGCATCGCGACGAGTATTTTCCTTTCCTGAGGTCGTGAAACGAGAAACGTATGAGCAGTATTTAATAAAAATACCGATAATATGAGCATTTCGTGTCGTGGTAATGAGACCCATGGATCGACTATCTGCTGCAGTCCATGTCCCTGATAACCGAGCTGCATCAATCATCCCCCACTCCTTCCATTTCTTCCCAACCGCCTCGCTACGTTCTCGCTTAGTAATAAAGACGAAACTTTACCATAGTGAGCTGTCCTACGACCGAGAGGCTCGGCCTTCGTCCTGGCCGGGAAAGAAGTCTGAACGAGTCGAGTCTGTCGAGTGACGGATTATCCTCGTTGGATTTTTACGGATGCAAATTTGAACACGGCCTACGCAAACCAGTAGCATGCTTGTGCAAACGAACCTCCGAGTTATTGGCGACGTTGTAAACGTCTTTTCTTTTCTTGGATGTCACGTGATGGAGTATCACTGCGCGACTGGCGATAAAGCCTCTACCGGAAATATAATATCAAAGTGGTCAAATGCATCCGATAAACGCGATTTAGTCGTAATGAAGGAAATGTTTCGAACAAAGTTTTATGAAATGTGAGATTGTATAATTACATATTAATATATATTATATTAATTATTTGTTATTGTATATAATTAAATTCTACATAATTAAAATTCTGTTAATGTATATAATATTATTTAGTTAGTTTCTAAAAACGCAATTTAGTTGTTCTTGTGTATTGTGTTCGTACTTTTTGTAAGGAAGCGTGCAAATCGAGATTCGACTTCGAGCGTCTTGTATAATTGTCATTCTTCCTCATTACCGCGTAATATATATATTAATGAGGTAATGAGGAAGAATGCATATATATATATATATATATAGAAAAGAGTATTTCTTTGTATTAAAAAATATGACATCCGTTACAGTCATTTACTATAGTCGACGCGGCGCTTTCTTAATTCGCGCAATCGGTTCTCGCGTAGCAGCGCCGCATCGCGAATGCACGAATAATATACAATGATTACGAATAATGACCGTCGACCACAATACTGCGGTCGCGGGCAATCATAATCGCGGATAAAAACTGCCGCTAACAGGTATTTACGTGCGCACAAGCCCCGGCCGGAATCAAAAAGCTGCGGATGGCTACGCTTGCTCGCCTCGCAATAATTGACTCGGCAATGCGTATAAACCGCAGTATGGCGGCCGGACGGATAATTAAGTAACAATTAGGCCTCAGGTGGGCGAGCGTGTAGCCAAGTGCGGCCGAGAGGGAGAGGGGCACCATCGCATAACGCCGTATACTTCTGCCATATGGACGGTTGGGCACCATCGCGGACGCCTGCGTTCGCGTTTCGGTGATGGTCCCGTGCGTTTAATGCTCAATTACACCAATATCGGTCGATTTTAATGTCAATTTAGCTAATTGTTCGTGTCTTTTTTAAACTAGACTAACGACTAAACAAACAGTCGATTGAATTAGCGGAATCAGCTACGACCGTTAGAGTTGTTGAGTTCACATCAGGCACGAACAGAACCGAAGTCTTCCATTTATGATGTTATCGAAATTAAAAGTCAATATTACACCTAATTATGATATCTACTACGGAGATCAATATTTTAATTTTAATGCTGCAAAATTAAAAATCAACAATAAGGTGTCGAGTATTATGCCTTCTGTCAACAAAATTGTTTAGAATGTTTTGAGATTCCTAGTGAGTCGCAGTCTTCAGGTAAAGTACTTCAAAGTCTGTTCCGTTATAAATTATCGCCAGTGTGTTAGAAGCCTAAGTGCAAAAACGAAAATCGATGATTCATCCAGGATCCTTGACTCTTGTGCGTTATCGTTTCTTCCTGTCTCACTTTACCTCTTGTGTTCCAGCTGCGCGAACTGTCACTCCTTGCTGCTCCGCTTGCTCCCCCCTTGTTTTCTTCTTTTTTTTTTGTTATTACTACTGTTCGTTAGTCACATAAGCGTTCGGCCGCAAAAACGCAACACTACACGCTGTAACCGTAACTTCCTCTATTCAGTTTCTCCTTGTCTATAATGACACTCATTGACGCTTCACCGATGCATAGTCGACGACAAAAGTGCCTGGACGGAACAATGATCCGATTGAATAAATAAATTACATATGTATTAAGGTAACATTTGTTGCAGCCTGAGGGCTGGAAAAAAGTAGTTCGCATAGCAACCTAAACCATCACGCCATGCGTTTTGCAGAACTGTGAAATTAGATGGACGCTCGGGCTTTGACCGTGCGCACCTGACACAATAGATGGTCTAATTGTGGGCCTAGAGCCCCTGGATTTCTAGAGTTCTTACAGTTCTTAGCTTCTAGAGTTCCCCGTATAGGGAGAGAAATTATATTATGCATATAGTCTGCTGAATTGCAGATAATCAGAATTAGCATTAAGAAAATCATATTAAAAAGTCATAAAATCGGTGTTAAAGAATCGAAGTTAGAATCAGTATTGAAGCCATAATTAATCGCGTTTGAGAAACTTATTCAAAGTCAGAATCAAGCGTAAATCTGTAATCTTTATTCCGTTAAAATAAATAGTGTTTGTAAGGAAAGTGTCTCAAAGTGCCCTATTTCAAAAAACCCTATTTAATACTTCCATTCTAAGTTCTAATTCTTAAGGAGGAATGAACCCAACAAATTCATTTTGTTGCATCGCGAGATACAACACGCTATTACTTGAAATAATACAAAGATTTCGATTTTTTTAAATAGAATCTAGGATCAGTTGAGATCTGGTATCTATGGTAAATTGTGCGAGATTTATATATTTGCATAAACTTTTCTCTCGTTCCTCAAGACGAGAAAAATCATTGCCCTAACTCGAAGATTAAACATCAGGATTGTACCATTTTCGTGCCGAATTGCACTCGCGGCGGGGGCATAGATTGTCGCGCTCGGTAAATCGTGTAACGCGAATGAAATTTTGCAGATTTGCTTTCGGGAAGAATTTTCCGATAATTCAATATAATAGGCGCGCGCGCACGAGCGCATGGTAATTGGTGTTAACGAACACGCTTTGCTGTCATTCACGACGGCGAAAATGATTGCGGCCGAGCGGAGCGTTTCCGGCTCACCGGCGCACTTCCGCGATGGAACAATGGGAGCGCTTAACGCACCGGCGAAAGTCGTTAGTCGGTATTATATTTGGTGTTGCGCGTTGTGCGCGCCCGCGCCGCGGCGACGACGTGCGTTAATCTAATTTTCTGGACATCGATTAACGTGCTCGCGGACGAAAGTGGCAATCCCGGTTTTATGGCGCTGCCATCAAACGCGCGGCGGCCGAATTGCACTTTCTTTTTTTTTTTTGTGAAATCACACCGCGAAATCATTCGCGTTTAATGCGAATCGGCCAACCGTGGAATATTATCGTGATGAAATTTGTTCCGACCGTACAATTTACAGTATTTTTGCGATAATATTGCGGTACGTACGCGAGGAAACATTTATACGCGGACGGATGAATTCTATAGATACGTCTTTATTTAGACGCTTTTAAAAATGGAAATATTAGATCTTGGCCTAAATATATAACTCCATGAGAGAGAACAAGATATATATTGCAAAGAGATAATTTAATACCTAAACAAAGTCTCTTTGGGCACAAAAAAAATCAATCGAGAAGAAAATCGCCCATTCAAATAGTGCAGCATCTGTATTAAATATCAGTGAAATATAAAGATTTTTAGCAGGTGATATACGAGCCACCTTTTCTTAATTTCACGCGATAGAAAATTATCTAATAGACACATTCACACGTAGATACGACTACCGCCACAGTTTGACAGGTTAATCTAATTCTTCCTAGGCATCATTAATCGAGAGAGCCGACTGTAAAAGGTGGCAGTTCAACGCGGCATGTCGGATGGACGTTGCAACCATCTGCCGCGTTGGTCTCGCTTCCTCAATGACACGGGAGTGTTGCTTTCCGCGCCGAAGTTCACGTTTTCAGTCGCTGCGGGGGTGCATTCTTCGTGTTCTTTATTTCTCTTTTTTTTATTTCGTCGATTCTCAAAATGAAAACGGACAGAAAGAGAACAAACGACCGCTACCGTATACCCGCCGAGAAGCGGGTGTGTGGATGTGGATGTTGTCAATGGTCCAAGAGTGATTTCGAAACGCGCAGTCCCGCCGGTCTAGGGCCAAAGACGCCGGCGGGCACACCGAGGCGGGGAAAAAAAAACAATGTCTCTGAGAATTGAGCGGAATTAGTGAAAATTCTCGTGGTTGTATGGAAGCTACCCAGGCTAAGAGATCCAATTACCGGTTCCATTCACGTTATACCTTTTCGAAGGGAGCCTCCCCTCCGGGCATAAAGTCCCGAAATCTCTTTTTAATGGTCACCGCGTCGTTTCTTGATTCCGTGTTCCTTCCTCGACATCCTACGTCATATCCGGCACCGATTCCAAGTGAAATCGAATGAGCCCGCGCTTCATTCATATCGTACGGAATTAATTGCCCGTTACTTTTATGCTTTACATACATGTATGTCTAAACATTGATTATATACAAGAATTATGTGAATTCTTAAAATTAACAGTAGATAGATACAAATTTCGTTATATACGTTAAAATAGACTACATTCTATTTTGTTTCTTTCTCGTAAAATTAATAAATTTATTGTAATGTAATTGAATCTAATCTATGTAATTATTATAATTTATTTCTAAATTGACTTATGAAAAAAAAACCTCTTAAATAATAGGAAATGTAATAATGGATGTACATATTACTTGGCTATTATATTTGCGTACACGTCAATGGTTATAATTTCATGTTACACGTCAACGTTGAACGTATAGGAGGATAAGCAATGACAGTGTATATACCAAGCATTGAAATTGATTGTTTTGCGGTCTGACAACGTATACGCTAAGCGAACGTATCGAATGGAAAACTCGCGGTGGCGAAACGGTGCATTTAAAAATCGATTTGCGGCCTCGAGAGCCTGTGATTTCGGTCGATAAATTAACGGCCCCGTGTCAGGCCCGGTTGGTGATTACCGCGGATTTCCGTGCGAGCTGTACTTTACCAATTTTCTCGATTACCGGCATGAAAAGCCCCTTAAGTGACCGTCTATCAGGCTAAACCTCCGAGGGTTCCGGGTCGGCGTAGAAGGCGATGAATTACCCTGCCTCGCCGGCCGCTCGCGGTCAACCTCGAACGATTTTCCTCGCCTTTCTTGAAGAGATCCCGGAAACAACAGTAATTACAGTGACGAAATACCTGACGGACGCCCTTAAAAGAAATCCGCCGCCTAGTAACCGCCCTGAAGTAACAGGTGCCATCCACCTGCCAGAAATTTCCAGAGTGCTAAACACAGGTTCAGGCACTCTTTCCAGAAAAAAAGAAACACGATTATAGGAATTTTTCTATTTCTATTAATTCGCAGGCCGCGCGATACACTTGAGAAAGTTCTTTATAATCTTTGCTCTCAAGTCTTTAGATTCTTAAAGATTTTTTTGAACCTGCGTGAGAAATTAAATTACCAAAATATCCAAATATCTAATTTTCTGACTAAAACTTCATTTTTTTAATTATTTGTTTAAATATGAGAAAACCATGCGTCAATTATAAATAGAATATTTTCAGACTTGAAATAATTTGGCAATTAATAAATAATTACGATATAACAGAAATATATTAGGAATTCCAATAAATTTCATGTATGTAAGTGATTTGCAGTGGAAAATTTGTTCTGTCAATATTCGTTCTAACTGGTTTACAGTAAATCGTGCAAAACCCGATTAATCGTGGACAATTACGGGCAACAAATCCGTGCCGGGCGGGCGTTAATGAGTGTCGCCGGAAGTGTACGCTGCGAATACACAGAGGTAGACGGGGGCGGCCTTCTCCCCCGCCGCAGCTTCCGGTTTGCTTGGGGGCTCGCTGCGAAGGGGACAGAATGCACCGGTGGCGTACCGCGATAAAATCGTCTAATTGTTTCACTAAGCGTATGTGAATGTCCAACACGCGTGCGTCCGCCTCACGTAGAGTGCCATTGCGTGCGTCACGTTCCGACCGTAGCGGTTGGTTTTCCAACGAAAAAGCAGTACCGATTTAAACCGGTCTCGGTGTAATATTACGTAAACCGATACTTTATTATACTTATAATAACGGATATGTTCAATTTCGAATTGACATTAATAAACAGATAACGTTTTCGTATCGATATAAATTTATTACGTCGAACGCATAAGAAAGAAATCTTCTCTATATAAAATTTGAATTAATTAATATTTAAAAGGAGATATCGCGTAACACAACGATAACAAACAACGATGGTAAGCATATTCAACAATTACGATAATAAATGGAAAAATAATGACACGCAATATTATGCTCGGCAAACTCGGCAATACTATTTATAAAAGAGAGTTGGAAATTAATATATCTCTAACAAAGTTATGCTATTAATTTCTTAAATTATTTATAAGAAAGTAAATACTGTTTATAAGAGAGTTACATTTAAAATTAAAAGTATAAGATAAGAAGTAATTACATTACAGTTTTATTACGTTACATAATTATATTTTTCTTACTATCTTATTCTCTGATAGAGAATTCACAATAAATTTTTTTTTCTTGAGCAGATGTGAATTTAGATAAAACACGCACCACGAAAGATATTCAGTAAGTATGATGCGTATTAATAGCAGTTCGCGAAATAAGAAAGGGATCCTACATAAGTCTACGCCACTGTACCGAATTAGCTTGCTTCTTGGAGCGTGGAGTGTATAATAATTACCGCAACTAAGTAATGCAACTCGAGATAAGCTTCTCTCGAAGAAGCACAGTGTAATGGCACTATCGTGCTGAATGTACGCATGCTTAATGAAGATAATTTGTTGAAATCATTTTATCCCACATTACGTATAGCGCTGCGCTGAGAAGAAACGAAATTATACAGTGTTTCTCTCATATTATGTCGCGCAAACAATTTTGTGATCTGAAACGTTGATAACGGAAGCTATATAATAATTACGATAAAAAGTGTATCTTAGTAATGGCGTAAAATAATATTTAAATACAGTAGCTCTCTCACATTATGAAAGGTTTATATCAGTTAGCATGATTTTGTTAGAGATACATACATTAATTTCCAACTAAGTGCGTGTAATATAAATATATTTAGAAAAATATTTTTTAAATATTCTGTTTCTCGAAATACCTATACTGTATTGTGCATTTTCCTATGTTTAAAAAGTTAATATTTGGGACGAAAAGTGTGCACATTTTATAAGAAATAATTTTATTTTTTTCAACGCGATAAAATCTGATTCAAATAAAGAAACTGAACTGGAAACCGGCTAACGTATCATAATAGTGATTTGCAACAAAATTTCCATTAATTGTTCTAAACGGAATTTTACGTACTTTTGTACTTAACATCAATGTTGTATATTTAAATAAACAACGTTTAAAATAACTGCAAAACTCGACGCAAAGATTGTTCTGTTGTTTCTTTTTTCTGCGCAAGTTAAACTCAAGTGATAAATAAATCAAAAAAACGTGAAAAGTCTGTCGTAAGGCTACGAATATAATTAGGAGTTGTACATCCTTCATGGTGGGGCGATAAGCCGCGGTCATTATTCCCGTGTTTAGATAACTGGTGGAGTGGTCATGGATCCGTGGGATCTTCGTGGTCGCTAAGAGAACAGAATGTACACCCACGACTATTCCAGCTGGCACAGTTCAAAGTGCCTCTAAATACTATTTTCTGGGACAAATTATATACCATAACACGCTGACGTGACAGCTGCACCGCCTGCACCTTTACATTGCTTCTCTACGTATCGACAGAATGAATGATATTGTAGGACGCAATGAAAAAAAGAATTACAAAATTACGCATTCATGTATAAATAGCTACAAACGAGCCTTCCTATATCAGATATGTGTAACGGTTAAATTTTTTCTCTACTTAAATTTAATCCATCAACACATATCTCTTTCTAATTTTTAAAATTTTGACACAGAACATCCTACATAGTATAATCGAGTTTCGAATTAAGATTTTTATTTATTCACATGTTGACATCGCGACACTTTTCTTGCGGAAGAATTGTTTCATGTTTCAAAAAACATTATATTATTTGTTAAATAAGTTTATTATCAAATATTTAAAGAGCTTTGCTAAATCGAAACGCATATGCATGTGAACCTAATGGTTCTCGACAGCTACACACGCATAACTTTCGTTTAGAATCCTGCCGGCAGGATTCTCGAACCCTTTGGATAAGCAAAAACAGTTCTTTCTGTAACAGACTATCTACCTATATATAGTACAGACAGATCGACTCACGAATTACACCAATCAAGACCGTAACGTCCCCTTTGCTCTCAGACTACGATGCAGCTCCTTTGTTCCATGGGGACCGTTTTGTGTAGGAACTCCGATCTCGAGCTCGCGTTCCCATGCGAGATATAGAGGCGGTGTGATCATTATAAAAATTAAACGACGTTCATGCGATTGATTATTGAAATTACATATCATTCGGGCGCGCTCGCCGTTTCTGCGGAGCGTCTCTCCCCGACGACGACAGGGGGACAGAGGGGGAAAAAAAGGAAGAACGGGGTGAAAAGCAACGTATACAGAAGGAGACGCGGGTATCCCGACGGCGGCGATCGTGTGTACGTACGCGGGCACGTCGATGTGTGAAGGCGGATCGGGTTTTATTCGTGCGCATCGTCGAGCCACGGACCTTAATAAGTCGTTTTCGAGAGATAATCCGCGGCGGGTGTGTCATTTCATTTCTTGTAATTTCGTGCTCGACGCGCCGCGGAATGTTACGTATACGTGTACCTGCATGTGTAGTCGTGCAACTCAGCAAAGGGTGCTCCCCCCCTCCCTCAGGGCCGGCAAAGTCAGTGACAGCGATGCATCGAGACTGCACAAATCATTTTTTTACAGATCGTAAATATATATGTATACTTCAATCAGTTATAGCGATCGACGGTATTAAACTTTTGTAGGAAGAAAAATAGAAACGCAAAAGACAGAGCGAGGATTCAAGGTAATTTCACCTGTTTTTCTAAACAAAATAATAAAAATTTGCAATACTCTCTAAATATGAATCAGTGAATAGTCACTGATTCAGCAGTACTATTCACTGATTCAGATTTAGAGAGATAAATGATTTATAGCGTAAATTCATAATAAATTTATTTGTAGACATTTAAATCCATTGCGAAGCCCGTTAGAATTAAAAACATATAATTAATTCCCTACCTCTCTCTTCCTCCTTTTCTATTACTGCCTCTTTTATTAAAAAAGCTTCATCGAAACACATCAGTCTGTTAATTTTTATATAATTATAGTAGAAGAAGGTCGCGCGTTTAAATTTTGTATCAGGCGTAATTTTCCAGACTGATCCTGTCCTTTCTCATTATCTCTTTGTTGTCCTTGTAGCTCCTTCTTCTCTCGCCTAAAGGCACCAGATTACACTCATTCAGTGATTTCGGCCGGTTCTTTCAGTGCCTTTCTTTTTCTCATTCGACTCTTCATTGAGAAGAGGACCGAGTTGTCGTTCTCTCTTCGTCGTGTCTCTGTCTGCCTTTAACTCGCTCGAAGCATCTCCATCGCCCCGGGAAACCTTTCATTCAGTCATTCTGCGGAGAAGCGGCTCCAAATGTTGGAGAACGGGGGACGCCACGCCGGCGGCCGACGTCGATCGGAAGGAGACAGGAGGAGCTAGAAGAAATGGGTCTGGCGTTGCAGCTTGAAAATTAGCTCGATGTATAGTACCTGTTTTCGATGTCCGGACAGCGTCCTTTGCGTGGGACGACGACAGGCCCCAGAGCCTGGCGCCAAGCGGTTTTGTCTAGGACCGGACCTTTATTTGGGGACCTCGTTCGCGTGACGTAATGAAAATAACGAGTGGTCGAAGTGCGTGAGGATCGATAATCCGACCGGATTACATTAGTCAGAAGGGCGGCCGGTCGCGTTAAATCGGTGATCTTATCGGCGGTGATTCTGGTCAACCTCTTTTAGCGCGCCTTTGCGTGCAGGAACGTTTCGATTCATAAGCCGCGAAGGCATATAATAATTTGCTACAAATACGAGCTATATCACAAAAAATCAGTATTTTTTCTCTCTCGTCATTTGTACAATATATAATAATTATGTGTGTTAAATATTTCGATTTTCGGTGTTTACCCGAATATATTTAGTTAAGTTTGTATAAAACGAGTTTTCGATAAAGTTTCAATGCAACATGTAGCGAACGTTGAATCTCTGATAAAACTCGTTTCTCGTGTAAGGCATTTATATTTATATTAAATGTTTTATATTTTTTGCATTCCTTTTCTCTCTCTCTTTCTCTTTCTTTCTCTCTCGCTCGCTCTTTCTCTTTCTCTTTCTCTTCCCATCTCGAGTAGTTTGAGAAACATATACCTGACGCCAAGCGGGTACGAATTAGGGCCGAGTTAACAAATTGGTCCTCCAAAACTGGCACGTAAACGCGAGGTCCCCGCGCCCACGTACCCCTGAGATAAGAGCGAGCAAGGTGCGATCTTCGGCCATTCCCTATCCTGTTGAGCTCTTAAGATAAGAAAAATGAACGATAACGCTCGATTTAAGGTCTAATAAAAACATGAAATGCATTTTAGCGAAATTAGATTTAAAAAACTGGTTTTACGACGTCGGTGAAACCAGTTCACGTGCTGATGAATAATAAAGTGTTCGCGCACATGCGGGGCTGTACATCATCGTTTATCTCGCACCTGATTGAAAAATATTAATATACTTGCAATATGTACGTGAGCATAATGGTAAATTTAAAAAAATATATATATAAATAATAGAGCAGTTACGTATCGAGATATCAGTAAAAATTTTATACAATATCCATTATCATGTTATAGCGATAGTTTACTAGTAATAAAATTATCTTGATATGTTAATGTACAGAATGCATTACAAATGGTGGAGAAGTTTCGCTTTTAGCAAAAGAAGGTACGCTTTTACGGAACTATGGCACATCCATTATGCGAAAAGACTATTCAAACAGCATTATTACACGGGACATTATCAAAATATCCGACATCATTATTCCACGAAAAACACTTAATGCGTATACCTGAGCGATAACGTGTCGATCATACACCGAATTACAATGAGTCAGCCGAATTAACCCCGCGCGATGAAGCTGACGCAGGAGGCGCGGACGAGGCTCGCCAAGAAGAAAGATCACGCGGAAAGGGGGAATCAGGGGGACCAGGAGGCCAGGGGGGAGAAATACGGGGAAGGAGGGATACGGAGGGGTGTTCACGGAGAAAGGAGTAACCAGCCTGCTCGCTGGCGGGGAAAGGAAGTCGGGGGAGCGACTCAAATTAAATGCCGCTGAAACAAAAAATGATCGGGTAATGACAGCGCCGGGGCTCACCGGACAGTGGCTGCTGGTATCTCTGGGTACGTGGACGGTAGGGGGACCGAGAGAGGAACCGTGTGATTACCCATCGACCAATAGCCGTGCTCAGAGCGGCCATCATGGTCCAGTGGAGACGTGCAATCACGCGGTTCTTCAGGATCTCCGCCAAGAGGAGACGCTATGGTTTCGTCCTCCCCTTGCATGGCCACATAGTTACAGCCGACGGAGAGTTTCGCGCTTGTAGAAATCGATCCACGGCGAACGGGATCAATGTAGGAATTGGATTGCCCCCACGGAGCGATTAACGAAACGGCATCGATCGCAAATGATTCTGCAGTAGGAGTAATATTCCGTTGCGCGAATGCGCTAACATGCATTGCGTGGCGCGATGCGTGAATAATTGGAGCGATAGTTGCGTTTTATTAGATAAAATTTAAGCGTGTTTAAAACAAGCGGAAAATCAATAAAAATAGAAAAGACTTTAATATTCAAACAATCGAAGTCTCGTGATCAAAACAAACTCAGATCACGTAACTAATTAATTGTCGAGATCGAAACGCGACGAGAAACGTTGACCATGCTAATTACGCATTAGCGTTGATTGAGAGCGATCGATCGCATTCGCGCCGGAAACGTCACGTGGCATGATCCGCCACGCAAGAGATCGGAGGAAGCTCGCAGGAAACGGCGGTATTTTGGCAAGGTATAACGTGGTTGCGCAAAAGTAAAACTAGATAATGGCCGCTTTCACGTGCTGTAGCCTCGCATAGTGGCGTGCCGAACGTACGTAATGTAACAAGTCCGCCTTATCTGAGAGTCATCGCCGGTAAGCAGCGAGCTTCATAACGCTAATTACCAGCTTCGGGGTTCTCAACCTCGGAACAACGTTGATTGAGCGTTTCCAGGCGGTTAAGAGGTTTCTAGCCTCGCTAGAAAGATCACACGTGTGATGTATGCGTTACAAAACTACATCATCAGCGTCTTTGTAATTACACAGAGAAACACACTACGAGGAATGCACGATTGTATTAAATGTAATTGCGCAAATCCGATAAATTTAGATTCTTAGAAGAAAAACATATTTCATGCGAAGAAGCAGTTACAATTGTGTACATTTTCAGAACTTCATTCTTTTATGCTTTTTTAAATAAAAATATTGTGCAAAATATTATGTTTTTTTTTCTATTTTAGTTTTTATAGTGGAAGAAATTTAATAAATTATAATTCAAAATCAAAATGCCCTAAAAATCTCATTTTTCCCTTAATTATATCGTTTTTTGTAGTTTACATAAAACAAATTCTGCTATTAAATTTATAAAGAAAAATATCGGCGTCGCAACATAATCATTTGAATATCAGTCCTTCTGTCAAAAAAATATCGAAAATAAAAATTATTTGAAGAAATTTTATAAAAATTTAGCTAAAAGCATTCAGAATATCTTGATAGCGTATAACGTTTTATAACAATTTTGTGACAGGAGTTCTTTAATTACGTGGTCGATCGGATCAGTGCGCGTGCACAGTGATCTAATTTAAAAAGTAAAATGTCTTGCGGGGCGAGCTGACAATGAGAGCCGCGTCTTATGAGAGGTGCATTTTTACTCTAACGATAACACTTAAGACTCTGTGTAATTACATCCTGTCTTTAAGGCCCGTCCACACGTAGTCGCTCGCGCCTCAGGGGATCTCACGCACTCTTGCGCGCTACCTGACGCACCATTAAACGCATTACGCGCGACTTACGTAGAAACGGATAACGACCTTCTGGGTCCGAAGCCAATGATATTTTTTTGATATTAGCAACGCAAACATAATTAAGCAAAAAAAAACTTAAAGACTCAAGTTTCTTTCTATATATCACACGCAAATATAAAATTGTTAATAATTTTAGTTTACGGACAACATTTAAAACAATTTCAAAACGTCGGCAAATATTACTCGAAAATTTGTATCGGTTTCGCTCGATAATCGATCAAAATTTTAAAACTTAAAATTTTTGTACGATTAACGCGAGCCCGCACCTGCATTTATGGCACCTCACGACGTGCGTGTGCGTTACGTTGAACATACGTGTATGCGTATATACGTGCCCTCCTATCTTCGGCTCATCGCTGCAGATTTCACTCGGCGCTCGTGTGAAACGTAGATAATGACGAGTACCGTCGACGGTAGGATAGCCGGCGCTTAATAACTCGTTAATTATCGTTTTAGGAAATCCGCGCACACATAGTGGAGGCGTCCAATTACTTTACGTAACTCCCGCGCGTTCATTTCTCCGGCGGTCGCGGTAATTGGTTTAATTGCGTTTCGCAAAGGAGGAAGGACTTGTGACGGAAAGGTGACGAATCTCCTGACGAGAGCGACAGGAGAAAGATCTTTCTTCAGTGTTTGTGTCATAGAGCACCGTAGTATCACTAAAGAGAGAGAGAGGGGGGGGATTACAGAATATTATTGTTTATAATCTTACTTAATTATATTGCACAAGATGTCCTGACTATTTAATAATAAAAAATTTAATGATAAACAATTCAATATTTAATTCAATAAAATTGAATAATAAAAAATTTAATCAAATCAAATTTTGAAGAAAAAACGTCTTCGTAAACGCGTATTAAAAATACTTTTAAAATGCTTTTAAAAATTAAATATCCAATGTGCGTTTCAGAATTATTTTCCTCTACATACATTTTAATTAATTTTCTACTTTCTACAATCTACAGTATACGTATGCGCTTACAACTACGCAAAACAAAATCCGGAATCTACTGTTTTACTGTTTTATTGTTACGTAATTTTATTAATTGTAGGAGTTTACAATACTTTAATATTGCGTTTCCACAAATCACAATATATTTATTCTAAATGATTCGGATTCGCGTGTGATAATCACTTTACCGGGAAATACCCCTATTTTTTTATGGAAACTCCGCACAGATTGTTGATTAGCGCGATTAAACGAGTCGCGCACGTATATGAGGACACAGAAAATTCCTCCCGACCAAGGACTCCCCTAATGATAACTCACCGCGATACTATCTCACAGGAAGTCGTGAGTGTGTTTCGCCGTCGACCGAAAGTAATAAAAAATAAGGTATACGCAACAAAGTATCGCGTGATACGAAAAGAGGAAAGAGGTCGACGAATCGTGATTAAAAAGACGGTCTTAATTACTTTACAAGGCTCCTTAATTCCTCGCTTGATATTTTGTCCTGAAAACTGAAGAGAGTCTCCGAGAATCCGCTTTCTTTTTTTTCTCCGTTTTCCCCTTAATTATTTTAAGCCTCTGGAATCTCTTCTCTAATCTAGCTTTGTTAATTCCGTTATATTCTTATCCATTTTCGAGATATTTCCATATTTTTCGCGAATATTTTTGCATGTGTTACTTTATTTTATATTACATTACATATTGTAATATCGCTTTCATATATCTTCAACGATATGTCACATTTGAAATTTTAATTTTTTATTATTAACTCCCTGTAATTAAGCGTGCCCAAATTAATCAAGTTATTGAAATTAGATCGGTACGTTTCGGAATATAGTTAGCGTGAAAAAAAAATAAAGAGCGGTTTGTATTGAATTCAGCTGTAATTATTTGCGGTACGATGTAAGTAACGCGAATTGCGCAGCGTGGATTTAAGAAAAACTGCGATCTACGATAAAATCGTTGGAACTGATACAGTGTAAATATCGCGTGAAAAGATAACAAAGAACACGCGAGATGCGCTCCCGGTCTTTTTGTCGGCGTGTAGAGAATTTAATTCGCTCATCTTTTATTCTGCGCTTCCGTTCATCTGGCATTATCCTGAATCGCGCCACAACGGGAGCGCGAAATCCTAACAATCGCGCGATCGTCCGATTTCGGGTATTTATGCGCTGCCGTTATGTCGGCGATGCGATTTATACAGGCGCACGGGACTTTTGACAACACATATCTCGTGCGACCTAGTTGCGCATGAAAACTCGCCAAGACGTAGTATATAACGAGCGTACACGGTATTAACATTATTTATCATAATACTTCCGTAATCTGCATTAATGCAGGTTGCGAGAAAATATGTACGATGCTGCGCACCAGAAACAATAACAATGACGACTGGCGTCAAAATTAACGCGCATATTCCGTTATTATCAATGATAATTACTCGCAAAACGTTCTATAATATGAGAAAATATTCCATAACAATACTGGCAATAAAATTTACAATCGTAAAAATAACTGCACGCTTCCTGTTTACGATTCATCGTTTCGCTCAGTTCAGTGTTATAATATATATGCCGATGCAAAAATTCAGATAGCAATCGAAAAGTTAAAATAGAAATAAGTACATAACTGTATTCGACGAGA
The DNA here is from genome assembly GCF_030848805.1 of Temnothorax longispinosus. Taxonomy (NCBI): domain Eukaryota; kingdom Metazoa; phylum Arthropoda; class Insecta; order Hymenoptera; family Formicidae; genus Temnothorax; species Temnothorax longispinosus. The sequence continues at coordinate 4,276,141 of NC_092360.1, forward strand.
GCATTATGCTAATCATACAAGCTTAAACAATTGAAACTTGCAATAATAACGTTAAATAACTGAATTTATATTTTTATCTAATGATTATTTTATATTAATCGAAGACTTCGTAAGAAGAAATGTGTTCTGCATGCTTGATTCACTTAAAGCGCAGACGGCGTATAAAAGCACGGGAGAACGTATCTTATGACGTCTAGAGTACTCATATATCTTGAAATCACGATTACAAAAATTGTCCATGCCGTGCTGCAATTTATTCGGTCGATCGTCCTCATTGCGAGCCCCCGACCTTCGGGGTCGAATAAAACGTTTCTCGCGCGTCGCCCATCGAAATTTCGAGCTTCCACGGTACCGCGTCGTCGATTAACGCCACCCGGCGATAAATCACGGGCCGCGCGGCTCGGGCCTTTTTCTTGCCTTCCGATATTTTCGGCACACCCACCGTGCGCCGGCGACGTCGGCATTATATCGGTTTTAACGGCGTATAACGCTCTTAACAAGAAGATCGCGTGTTACGCTCGTGTCCCAGGGTCGCCGGCGATCAAGGCGACCAACGTGCGGTGTGCGTGAGTATACAGGGTGTCCCGGAGACGGGAGGCAACACGCGAATATACTTTGCCAGTTTCTAGATTCTGGAGTTGATTTTGTGTGAACAGTGTCGTATCGACGTAGATCTGATTCTCGATCGTTATCTAGATGTGAGCGCGTCATAATTTGCACAGGTCCCATTTACATATATTACAATCTACGAAGGCGAAATAATTCTTACGTAATTTTTGCGTCTTTAGTTCACTAAGTCAATTTAGTTCATCAAGATCAGTGAGTATGCTATATGTTTCGTACATTTAAATATCAGATTATCATATTTCTTGATTACATTTTTTTTTTTAATTAAGAAAGATAACATTCCTACTTTTTATTTAAAAGTATGGCTTTCTTACTAAATCAATCACATAATTTTTTTAGCAAAGTGTGCATTTGTGTCTCTTTTTAAAACATCTTACATTGCTTATAACAAGTATATATTGTGTTTAACGCTTATTTAAAAAATCTCTGCACGTTACTGTTTTGTTTGCACCATAACGAGCAAAGATATACGGCATGTGCATGCGATTGAACTTTATGCGAAGGAATCATTAGCACACGACGAAAAGACAGAAAAATCGTTTCCGAATGACTACGTTCTGAACAGTTTAGAACAATCAGCGGTTGGGATAACTGCCATTAGTGGTCGAAAGACCGATTTCGAGCTTATTAGTGTTTTTATTGGTTTCATTTTGACCGCCGTGACGAGCGACATTATTTCAACTTTATAATCATTAGATCATTAAATCGAAAAAGGTTGCGCTTTAAACCAACGTATTTTAAAAACTAAAAAAAATATATTACTAATGCTCCGAGTGGTAAAGAATCAAAAAGGAAACATAATTGTCTTCATTTATTGGATAAGCTCGAGAATAAGATTGATTAAAGAATCGCATTGACATCGATACTATTGATGCAATCAAGCGCGATTTAACGATCATTCTAATTTATTCTTCCCGGGAGAAGAAGGGTGACCGAAGAGGAGCGGCGCGCCGGAAACACGATGACGTTTCGCTCCTCGGCGGACAATGGCGCGTCGGAGGAAGTAATTCGCCGGAGGACTTAGTCCGCGGTGCTGTTTAGACTTGGGGTGTTTGCCAGCGTAGTAGGAGCATTGTCTTGACAACTTAGCGGTTATTTTACACGCTGTTAGGTCGGTAAGCTAGCCGCGAGTTTACCGCTGTTTCTATGCTAATGAGGCCCGAGGCCAGCCAGCGACGCAAAGACGGAGCCCAGAAGACGAGAGGACGAGAGGCTCTACTCGGGGTAGGAGTCTTCCTACGGAGCCTCAAACAGCTCGACTGTAATAGCTGAAACTTGGTCCTGTTTACGACGAGAGCAACTCCCGGCAAAACGGGCTCTTGGCAAGTGTATGCGTCTCGTACGTTTGGCATTTGCAAAGGAACTTCTCAGGTACACTTAGCACCTCGTCGCCTCGCCCTTCTGCTTCCTCTTTTGGATAAAGCCGCTGAGACTTGTCTTTGGACTTTGCCTTTTACGGTAACGAGCACCTTGATGAGTTAATCCACAGGCGAAGTCGCGACAGATTGGAATTTACATACGTTAAAAAAAACACTAGATGGTATCTAGTAAGCACAATTCGCCGTTTTATCTATGTACAGTATAATAGCCAAGAATTGTATTATAGTACCTATAATAGTTTATTTACAGTTCTTTATGTATAATTCCTTCTCTGCGTGGAATTAATTAATATCGTTTAATTATTATCGATCAAAAAACTTAGGTATATATTCCTATCTTCGATTATATGTATTCAAAATTATACTTGTTCATTCTTGGCACTGTTAGAAGTTATATTGGATGATAAGAGAGAGAACTTGACTCGACAGCGTCTTTACTCTATGTATTCCACCGAGGATTAACGCATATATATATATATATTTGTTGGTACGACGCAGAGAACGACGCAGGCAATTTCGGATGACTAAAACTAATACAGAGACGCGCACAGTGACTGCTTACCCGTTGTAACTAGTAGCAAAACGAGCGCTTGGGAAATGCGCGCACGTAACTGGTTTACACGTATCTAGCTCACTGCTCGTGCATACCGATATATGTGCCGCATAGGTGCGTGCAGTGATACGCCTATAAAGTAATCTAATACCTACGAGAGCGAGACGGGTAACGTCGGGTAACTAAAGCCAACGCGCCGAGACTCCGGCGGCTGCTGCTTACGTGAGGTAACTCCTAGTAAGACAAGCCCTTGGGAAATACTCACTCAGGTACGGTGCGTAACGCCAAAACTCACACTTTGTCCCGGGATACGTGTAGGATTGAGAGAGCTGTCGCGCCTCGCGGTGATCCGTCGGGCGTGTGCAATCGCGTGCACGGGAGGATAATGACTTGTGCGCTGGTATTTTCAGCGGAACCTCGCTGTTCGCTTTTCCCTTCGGATATGAGTACACCTCTTGAGACGTAAACAAAATGGACACACCGGCGTGAACGACCGCTTAAGCAACGTCGCTAAATTACTCATCTGATATATCACTCGATATCTTTTCGCCGAATAGGAGAGTTATTTTCGTCACACACTGACGCATCGTTATTATCGTAGGAATTTTAAATGCTTCGGTGATATAAAATAACTCCGGAGTACACGGTACCGGTTCCTGTCTTTTATCTGCATCATTCTCGTCTCTCGGACCGTTCTCGATATACCAGTTCTCGTTTTTATCAAACTTAAACGCGGCACGATCGACCTCCGTTTTGTACATTCTAATTCCAGAACGGAATCAGACTTTACGATCGATCCCGGCCATGCCGATTCCTCGGATGCAGATTGGTACGCCGATTTCTTGGCATTGACTCGCACGACCTCGAGCATTACAGTAATGGCCGTAACTGCCTTAAAAAGCGGTCTCGGGCGCCATCGGATGGTATAACATGCAAATTGTCGGTTGTTCGATCCAGGAGGGAAACCCGGGATTCCTCGATTGGCTATTCGAGCACACCGCGCCGTTCCGTATATTTTGCCCGGGCGAAGAACGGCGGGGTTAGGGGCGGAAGGAGTTACTCGGGCGATCCGTGAAACCACAGGAAATTGTACACGATCGTGCACCGGGAAATGATCGTCGAATTCAGGGAATCTACCCGCGCGTTCGGACAGATCAAGGTATTCGGATGTATAACATCGTGCTCGCTTCGCCGGTTATCGCCACGTCTAGAAGTTACAACGTACCTTTCTATTTTCGTTTCTTCCAGTTGAACCGAGCTATTAAAGGTCAGCGGCGAATTATCGCGTAAGTGCGCAGAATGCTCGCTTGGAATTTCAAAGGTTGCGGAAGCCTCAGGAAAACTTTCAGAGTATTTATTCATTATTAGAAATAATATTACCGTTTAAGGATATTAATATAATATCATCAAATGGTATATACATATTAAGATTTACATATTGACTATATAAATGAAATAAATATAATAAAAGGGATAAATCGATAAGAGATTTGTTAAGTATCTAACTTCATCTTTTAATTATAATTATTTGATTTATTGAAGAATATTTAAATATATTATATAAAATATCATTAAAAAGTTTGATTATAATTTTTGCGCGAACGAGATAGGATAAAAAGCTTCCACGCGGTGGGGCTTCGAGTAGTGATATGTAAAGTCGCTATATGCTGACAAAAGTACGCTTGCAAATGCGACGTACTTGTCGACGAGTTCGGCACCGGTATCAGCCGGATGTGCGTGTTCCACGTCCCGCAGGATCAATGGATTTGCGGGCGAAGAACAAAGGGCCGCGAATGAGACAGAGCGGAGCGGAGGCGGACGCTAGACGGAGGGAAAGAGAGCGAAAAACGGGAGTAGATCCGCCATGGTGATAACCGAACTGCGGCCTGTGGTCGGGGACCCATGAAAAATAACGAAAATTTAGCCGGGGGCTGGGCGCAAAGCGATTAAGTCCATTATACAGTTTTATCAGTATGAGAAAGATCTAATAGCGGCACCTTCATCCCTACCATCGCCCACTTCCCTCGCTCGGCCTTTCGCCGGACTAATTCTCACCCCTCGTGGAGTCCACCCTCCCTCGTACACGTACATGCATAGGAACCCCCTCGATGTGTCATACGTGCCGCTTGTACTCGCATGTCTCTCTATGTCGAACGTTTCGTAATGCACGACGAAAAAGAAAGAGGAGGGCAGAGCATGTGGATGTGTGAACAAAACGCATTGGCGTATGATCTCGAAATTTCAAATAAATCTAATAATCTGCTTTTAAACTTTTTAAGCATACAAAATTTTTTTTAACTTCTATTGGCGTTATATTATTGTGCCTAAAATATCGTAATAGATGTTTTAAAAATTATTATTTATACTTGCATATAAAATGTTATTTATAAGATTAAAAATATAAAAATTATTATAAAAATGTAATTTATTAGTAGATGTAACTAAATTTTTATGATTACTAATATTTAATAACGTTTTAAGAATAAAATTAATAATATTAAAAATTTATATATACTTTTTTTATGTAATATATAATTTCCATGAATTAATTTTTTCAGTCCCGACTTAAGTTACTTAAATGATATTTTAAAATTCGTAGATTTATAAAGATCGAAGAACGCTCATTTGATCTACGCTTATGTAAGGCTTAACAATCAACACGAGAGAACGCTGGTGTATGTAACGGACGGGACACACGCTATATCTAACGAGGCCTGCAACCCTCAGCGATCGAAACACCTGCAGGAAATCACAACCCTCGAATGCAAATATTATCTTAATTGCTATAGAAAACTGCCGCCATTACGTGGAAACGCTTTTTTCTACCACCTAATACACGCCACGTACGTTCTAATGAGTACAACGGCGCGCGGGTGTGATTGAAGCGGAGACGAGGGAAATCGCCACCCTCGAGAAAGACCGTTCGATGATCAACTTTGGCACACAGAACCAACATGTGAATTAATCAATAATAAATTCTGTGGAAGAGTTTAATTACGCGAATGGCAACGCTTGACTTAATAAACTCATTTCTTAAACTTTACTCTATATACAATTTAATGATCTAAAATATATCTAAAATTAATAATCTATTTTTATTTTTTTTATATATTATTTTTATTCATGTAATTGTCATATTCTTTCTCTATCGTGTTAATGTGATAATGTAATACATTAATTTTGATAGAGCGAGTAGTTAATTCATAATTATCTATTTCGTTAAATTATTACTTTAAGTATAGTATTTTATGCTGTAGTAGAATTGTAATGTACCAACTTTTATCTCCATATTTTTGTTTCCACTTTTACTCGTATATTAGAATTCTTTGAAAGTAGTAAAGTTCCTGACTGCGAAACTGAAAACTATTGTCGCAAAGTGGCCTTTAGCTGGGTTTCAAGGCACTTGCTCGCTATCAATGCAAATTGCCCGTAATGGAGGCTTTTAGACGAAATCCGATCTCTTCGGCAATGGATAATTCGCAAGTGTCACCCCACGGTAACTGTTGCAAATCGCGCCGCGACAACTCGAGAAAGATACTTATAATCATTGGACACTGGTGGATTGAAACTACATACTGTATTAAAAATAAGCAAACATTTGAATAGAGTGCTTCGATATTTTTAATTAGTAGAAAGAATTTTTAATCAGTTTAATTTCGTTAATTACAAAATGTCAACAAGTTTCCTACAGAAAGAATTTATTCCACGCGTATTATACTAATTTTGGACTTCTTCTATTTGCATTTTTGCAAACTGTTCTAAATATAAAATATCATAAATTTATACTTTTATTAAAATCATCAGTATTAATTATTATATTAGTATCTAATAATTACTATTATAATAGTATAAAATATAATATTATTGTAATAAAAAATCTAATATTTTAATTTCGCATTTATTATTTTATTAATAGCTGATTTTTTTTACGTGACACGCTAATGCTGTATTTCATAACTTCTTTGTATATATTTGAATTCAGATAGAACGTTAACAAATCCATTTCGTCAACCACGACGGCAAATTGTCGATTTAGAAATGCACTTTGAGCAACGTCCGCTTTGGAAGTTCTTCCTACCATCCATCCTTTTTATACCAGGACTTAATTAATTTCTCATGCACGCCGCTTCATAGAAACTCGAATGTCTTGCGCGATCCCGTGCATAATGAGTTGATGCAAAAGATATTAACAAATCGACCAGCTATGCACTCCTTAATTGGTCGTTGACTTTCCATCCGTTAACTCGTTACTTACGGAATTGGTATAATTACAAGATCTTACGTAATAACAAAGTTATGAAGTGGCACTTCAATCATCTATCTATGACTTGGACTTATTTACATTAATTTGCATCACAAATATGCAATATTCAGAGAAAAAAGACAATTACTATTTTTAGTGACTGCATGTCTTTTTTCCGTTATACCTATCTATCATTAGTTACTTATTTTCTGATTTATCATGGTTTATTTATTCTCTGATTATATTTCTCTTGTCACGGTTAGTTATCATTATTATTTATTTATTTATTTATGCTTTTAACTTATTTATGCTTATTATTAATAACCATTAATAGTTTAGCTATTAATAACAACAACTCTTGCAATTCTACTTAATTTCATTCATTTTGTAAAAAGATTTTTTTATTTACATATATCCTACACATTAAAAATGTCATGTTTTTTTAAATTAGAAGACAAATATAAATTATTTATATTTAATTACGCACTTTAATTATAAAATAAGCCGCGCGCGTATCAATTAAACAAAGCATTTAAATCGGCATCCGAAGAGATTTTCTATTTTTCAAATTCTCTTGTTCCCAATGGACGCCGCTAAGACTTCTCGATTAACCTTCGACCGGAACGTTACGGTTCCTTCCTCATGCGCCAAATTTCCGCCGTCCTGTTCGTGAGAACGCATTACGATCTTAATGAGCACTTAGCATAACAAACGCAAGATCGGATCGGGTTGCTAAGCGGAGCCGCGCACGCACCGACGATGAGCAAGAATGCGCGCGAGCGCATCGGGCGGCTTTGCCGTGAGGGAAACTAGGCGATCGCCCCAAGCCTCGTAAACTCAACGGTCCCACATGTGCAGCGATCTCACGTGTATATGTAAGCCTCTTACGTGCGCCATAGCTGGTGCACAAAGATTTCCCGCGTGTAAGTACGCGAAGCTCTCGCCACGTCTAAGTTTAGGGGTGTTGGGTGTACACGTGTACGAATACAGGCCTCATAAGTATAAGGATCTTGAGAGTGCAAGGCTTTCTGTACGTGGAAAATGATAAGACTCGCACCATCGAGGATCATGAAGAATTCATTGTTACTTCTTATACCGCAATTATTAAAGATTAAAGCAAATGTACATATAATCATGTTTAATTATATAAAATGCAGATCTTGAATGATCATTGAGATATCTGCAACAATGTAAGATATTTTTTATTTTTAACACATGAATATACTTTCGAGTAGCTTTAACTAGAGCTAGCATTTTTCGGTTGCACGAAAGGCGAATATTTGGATCTATATATGTATATATCCAAACGCATTCTTTTTTGGTTTTCCCCGATGAAGAATAAAATATATCTTCGACATGTCACAGAGGATCGCGTATGTCTTTATCGCTGAGAAAATAGTCGACAGGAGGATGACGCGACGAAGAAAAACGAGAAGCAATCGCGTTCGCGGAGAAAGACGACTCGGGCTTTCGCGACGCGACGCGCATGCGAGCGGCTCCCGACTTATGGAAGTTTAGCCGTTAACTTAACCGGCGTTTACCTTAATCTAAGATCAGCCACGGCCCCCGAGCCGTGCACCGCGCGGTATAATGTATGGCCGTATGAATATGCATTGGACACGGTATGAGGTCTACCGCGTGCGTGTGCCAGGCGCGTACGCGCGCGAGCGCGCCCCGTTGACGTGTTTGCCCACGCTCACTTTGCCGGTACACACGACCGCCGACAATACGCTCTCTCGTATAGTAAGTATTCGTTGTGTGCACGCGCGATTCAATGGTGTTGCCGGCGCGCCGTTACGCGCGTAAGAAGCTCGATTGTACGTCACATTTATTCACTTTAAATTCGGTCTCTGAGATATAATATAATTCCAGAATTCTTACAGAGTGCATACTAACGACAGGGTTGTATAGATCTTGTAAGAAAAGATGATAGCTGATAGCATACGAAACTCATTAATTGTTTAACTCTTGTTTATTTGAATAAAAACGATTGTTCAACGATTGTTATTCGAGATATCGTTTTCAGACAGTTTACAAATAATATTAAAAAATAGAACTATGCGAGAGATATCGAATCAATATTTATAAAAACAAAAAGTATTTTAGACGCCAAAGATAAAGCTCTTCTATGACTATTGTTGTTCGATATATAGGATTTTATATTTCTTTGTTGCTCATATCTAAAATTTACTTTCATTCTTAGATCTACATAATCTTCATTAATTTAATCGTACCTAACATTCACTCAATAAACGACGAAGATACAATATGAAAAAGAAAAATAACGCGCGTCTTGTTCGCTGATTGATCAACGAAAGTAGGTTGCGTTATTTCGCGGCTGCGTGTGGGAGTAATTTGTGTGTCGCGAGTGTGTGTCGTGCGTAGTGGACGATACGCCGCGACGCGGCGTGGAGATGCCGGAGCAAGTGGAAGGTGGATTCTTATCTGGGTGAATTTTACGAGCGTTTTAAAGGATCGTTAATTTCAGAACCTTTATCGTGCATATTCGCCTCGGGCTTCGATCGCACGAATGTCTGCTTCTATAACGTACGGCAGCTGCTAAAAATGAATTGTAAAGTAAGTTGAGCATCGATGTTGCACTGTCTCGTTGCATTAGCGACTCTAATTCATCGAAGCGAACGTATGAGGACTGGTCGAGTAAAGATAGCCGATAAACAAATTTATTCGCGTTCTCTCTGTCTCCGTTTTATGTAACATCTGTTGGGTCTCCGATTACTTAACTGACATGAAAAATATTTCGCGAACATTTTGTATAATGACGAGATATATGAGTATAACGTGCGTCGTGCTTTTTATATCTTGTATAAAAAATCGACTGTAAACAAATTGTTTGTAATAATTCCTTAATCTCAAATAAAGTTTAATTACATTACTAAAAAAGCTATTTTACTGGTATTTGGAAAACTAGTTATTTAAAAAAAATTATATAAATTTCCATTTTTATAACATGTATAAATAATAAAATAATTGTAGAAGTATTAATTGGTAATATTATTTTTTATTAAAAAAGTATAGTTCCCCTTAAAATTTATAAAGCTTGGACAGGGGAAAGGGAACAGAGAGAGATAAGATGGTGTTCAGATGGCGGAAAATTCTCCCTAAATATGTTGAGCTTAAGTTTATACATTGTTTCAAAGTGACTGAAAAATGTCATTACGGACCAGCCGGAGGGTCTCGGATTTATGAAACTTAATTGGCACGTTGATAGGAGCAGTTTTCACGCTCTTAACTTTTCACTTCGTGTCCCTGACCGAGTCACAAGACTCAAGTCACATCCTCATGTAAATTTAATGACCTACACGTGGATATTACTTGTCCGTATTAGTGCGATATCCATATTATATCCATATTAATGTCTTCAGGCTGCTTTCCGTGTTAAAAAGTGCCAAAGAGCCTCGAGGAAATTTTCCTCGAGATTTCCGACACCTATATACTAAGACCGGAGCACTTTAACGACATTAAATTCTTATTTCCATTAAACGGTACATTATTCCGTGTAAATTATCTTGTCGCATAATTATTGTCCTCTATTTTAGATATTTTATATGGATATCATAATTAAAAACATTTTATCAGTAAATTTCATAATATAAAAAATAAGATACTGGTGACATTAAATAAATAAAAGAGATTATTTATAACAATATTCGGTGAAATGCGTATGCTTCAAGTTGCACTTAATAGTATAAGGAAGATTTTATGCTATATGTCTTTCAAAAGAATAAACATGAACGTAACAAATCTGAATTGCAAGAGATAATGTGTTTCGACATGTACATAATTCAGAATTGCGCGCATCCGACACGCTGCGATATTTACGTTGATTCTTTTAATCAAGATCGTCATAATATTATCATAAATCGACCTTATTTTATGCTACGCGTTCATAAACTCACGTCGAGAATACTTAGACACGTGATAGATATATCAATTTTTAAACATCTTTTTTTCCAGTAAGTATATAGCGTTGAGTTTTTCTAAACACATTCGAGCTGTGCATCCGCGCAGCTTTCCACGGAGATTTCAGTAAGCCAGTTACGGAGCAATAAGTAAGTATGTCCTTTAACGACGTTAACTTTTCATTTCATTGCCCTGCGGGTGCGACACTCGTGGCTAAATTCTCATGTTTAATTAATGAGACGTGTATATGTACGAACGCATCACCTCTCAGACGCAGCCCGTGCAACACGAACACGCTTGTTCGCCGTATATCCGCGAAGGGGGCAACGCGTGTAAAGTTGCGTGTGCCGTGTAAAATAAAAGGTGAAAAAATTAGCCGCGCGCATTTTCTTACGAGTCACCAGCTTTCGTGTCGAGTCACGCTTTGACGATCACATTACAGGCTCCGTTAATTTCTTTCACAGAAATGAGCTGTCCCGCAAACCGATTCTATACGGACTTTTTAATTTACGATGTGAAATTGTTAAGATGAGCATCAATAAACGATAACAAGAACGGAAATACTAATAAATTTAAACTATATAAGTATATATACATATGATTGTGTGTGTATATATGTGTAATAGATATGTGATAAAATTAAAAAGACAAAAGCTTGTTATAAATTTGCATAATTATAAATTCACGAATTTTTGTTATATACATCTTGCATATTATATATATAGCTATGCTATATTACAATCAAATATCATACAAAATATCATACTACTTAATTAATACTATAAAAGAGTGGTTATTTTCTACTAGCATAATTATATGGTGCATCATATGGGACCGTCTATATAGATGCAATTCATATAAGCATAGCTCTCTAATTAAATGATGTAAGATGTTATAAGTACTCTAATTAAATGATGTCACAACCCCTAATTTCTATACTTCTATCATTCCTGTCAACTCCACCGTATCTAATTCCGTTTCGATTCTGCTAATGTCAGAATAATTGTTCCAATATACCACTCATATACCACCACGAATTGCATTTGTGTGCTATTAGGCATTGCTTAGGCATTTACAAACATTTCATATTTTTAGAGAGTATTTCATGAGTTTTTAAATATATTCCAAAAGTAGCTTTTCTTTAATATTTAAACGAATCAGAAATCGTCGTAAAGCAGATGGTTGCTATTTTTAGTTTGTTATATAGTTTTTAATTAGAATACTTGAAAAAGAATGGAAAACAATAATCTTAAACTAGAATAATCATTTATACAAAAATAATGACACTTTACTTTCTTCTACAAATTAATTTTTATTATTCCTTACCGAATAAGACCGCGAACAAAGAGATGGCTCTCTTCCAACAACTGCAGCATATCCGCTTTTAACCTGACATCTCTTTTTTATGGAAAATTTAAAAATCCACTCATCATGCTATTAACTGTGATGAGATGTGTATGAATCATCACTCTTAAAGATTCGCGATATCTCTATTACAGGAACAGTCATCTTACTAGATTATAACTTACTATTTGATTCCCGATTTAGGCATATGTACCAACATCATTATTCTAATTGGCTCTGTTATTGCACAATTTAACGCTCAACATCACTCTGCGACGACATCGGTAATACAGTCCAGGTAGTCCAGGTTAATCAACGTGCTTCTTTGATATGCTTAACGAGCCTTTTCTTGAGCATCGACGACAGGGGAACGCAAAAAAAGTTCACGTAGCAAAAAACGCCGCGCTCGCTCATCCAGACTCCCGAGTTCGCTCGTTCGCTCGTTCGCTCACCCGCTCGTCCTCGTGAATTCGTAAATTCGCGAAGTAAGTTCACGGAACTGGGGACCACCCTTCTCCGTTTCGATGGCACTTCACCCCTTCCAGCCAGGTCTCGCTGGACCCTCTCTTTCTCCCTCTCCCGCCGTTCTCTCGACGATCCGCTTCGCTGTTCCATCTCGAGGAGAGCGAGCTGGAAGTGGGAGGCCTGTATCACCGCCCGCTCCACCCTGCTACGTTCCCACCCCCCCCTTTCCCCGTGCAGTACCCTGCCACTGCTCCCATGCCTCCCACCACCGTCGTCTTCCGCGCGAGGAGCTTGGGCGCCCCCTTCCCCCCGTCCGGACTATAATGAAAGATATTAACTACAATTTTATATCGAATTACCGCTGAAACACATTTCAAATTACTTGGGCGTAGCCGTGGCACATAGCGGAGGCGCCGAGGTTGCTTCGGTCGGGATTGGCGGGATGCTTAACGGCGACGAACGGGATTGGCACGAATGTAACGGTGGTAGGGAGAACAGGAGGCGTGTCAGAATCCCGATATGGCCGCCCAGGAACGAGCAGAGGTGCCTGCCGTCCTCAGTACAGTCAGACCAGTCGTGGCAACTCGATGCACACGCACGTTTCGCGTGCACGACTACGTTCTTAGTTCTGGGCAGGTCGATCGGAGCGATTCTTCGTCCGGCGAGGATAAGGACTCCGCATCAGATCGACTTCTATCCCGGAATCGTACGTTCGCGATCGTCTGATCCGCGAATCGAAAGGCGCTGCCAATCGACGAATTTTCACCGTGACGGATATTCAATCTGCAGACATTTGTCAAAATTTGGTTCGGTCCTGTCAAAGTGATCTTGATGGTATAACAACGCGGCGAAACGTGAACGACGTGTCAGGTGACAGTGCGATCCGAAGAAGAACAGTGTTAATAGACTGTAACGGTATATTACCGATTTCAAGTCGATAATCGTTGACGAAAGTCTTGCCGTGAAAGTGATCAATCCTGGCACGCGTGACAGGCGACCACGATAAGCCGGCTAAACATAGACTTTCGAAACGGACGTGATCGAGATAGGACCAATCGTGTGACGGTTGCTGGACTAATCGGACTTTGATAGAAGTGATCGCTCGTAGTCGTTCATCCGACACAATTGTGATCTGGAAGGCTAGTGTGAAGGGTGTGCTAATATCTTATAGAAATTTGTCTTTAGATATCGCGTCTATTTCACGGTTAAACGATTTGTTGGCGATAGGAGGTCTCGAACTTGTTCCTACCTTCGTACACGCCGACCACGTAATCGCACAAAAGTGAGAGGAGAACGTGCCACGAGAGTCTTATATAAAAATAATTAATAATTGAACGAGCAAGGAAAAGGAGAAAAAGAAAAGCGGAAATGGCCGACGGCTCCGCTCTTATGCGCGGCAATTATGTTAAGTGGCCAATTAGCAATTAACCAGGGAGCCGAGCCGAGCGGCCCCTTAATTGCGCCTGGGAAGAAGGTGGTGGAGCGGAGGTGGAGCGACCGAGTTGAGCGGGAGGAAGTGCAAGGTGCACACGCATCGCGACGCAAATATCTGTCTCACGCGCTATTTACTCCAGATTTTGCTGAAAGATTTTCGCCTCGGTCGATTTTCCAAATCGCTCTCGGGCTTTTGGCGCTTTGAAGATCCCGACGCGATAGCGCGAGGCACAAATCTCTAAATATCTAAGGTCAAGCTTCATCAAAGTATTCATGTTCTCAACTCTAATGTTCGTCGCGAAAGTGATTTCTTGACCCTCTCGTCGGAAAATTCATCCTTCGATCACAGATTTAACATTGAGCGTCAAATGATGCCGGATAACGCGCCAACCGTACGCGCAAGAGGGGAAAAGGAGTGATCCAGAAATTGGGTCTATCGAGGATACAGTGAAGTGTGAAGTTGAAATAAAGTGAGAGGGCACGATCTCTTCCTGGGTTAGGCTACGTCGTCATTGTCGGCAAGATTCTGTCTCCCAGGTACCGGGCGAGTCCTGGGGTGGCGACAGAGGCACCTGCAGGTGCCCGTAGCCCGAAGGAACCACCTGCGTCTACCGTGATGACGGTCCATCATCAACAGAACCACCACGTGGCCGCTCTCAGTGGCGTCGCCGTGGCCAATAACGGTCTGAATCTGAGCAGGATGTCGGGCCTGGAGGCGCATCGGTTGGAGAACATCGTCGATCGGAACGGCGTAGCAGTGGAACGTCTCTCCAACGGACTGGACTCGCGGAACAACAATTTGAACAATAACAACGGCCTGGAAAGAGGCGATGCCTCGACGACGATGCCGCAGAGGTCGAGGTTCATGATCACCGATATCCTGGGCGGTGCGTCCAGCAAGATGCACCAATCCGGGCTGCCTAGCCAGGAGCCACCCGGAAGTCCACCCTCGACGCCGCGAGACCTCAGTGTCAGGCATCAGTTTAGAACGTCCTTGAGCAACAGTAATCTAGACGAGGACAGCGACGCCAGCCACCACGACGGCGCTTCCGTTACGTCCAATGGTAAATGATACTTTATTACACGTTTTCGAAACTGATGTGCTCGTCGCTTGGTGTAACGACGTGATGAAGCCGAGGCGATATCGAGATATATATGACTTTTAGGAATATTTTCAGTCTTTCTAAAGCGAAAGGGAGAGATATGTTCACATGACATAGTCATTGAAATGGGTTAGTTAGATTTTTGAAAGATATACTGTAGAAAAAATAGGATAAAGTTGAATATAGACCGCGGTCATATAGAAATTTATCCATCAATCTCCAAACCTCCATCAATTCAAGCTACAAAATTTGAAATATTTAATACGCCAGTAATTGCTTTAAAATTCTATTAGGCAATAATTATTTAGCTTTATTGCCAAGTTTATCGAGTCTCTTTTGTTTCTCACGAAAACGTGATATCTGATTTCGCTCCATTTTCCTATGTTACATGTCTATAGAAGTATATATAGATAATTTATTTCTGCATAACTAAGTGGTTCTTAAAACATATAATGGAGAGAGAAATAAAGAAATAAAAACATCATGTTTTTTTTCCATTTATCGATAGCCAAAACTTCCACTTGACTGAAAGGTAGTCGGCCGATAGCCCGCAGTTATATACGTTCATTACGAAACGTGCGAGTATTGTGATTTCGTTTATTCACCTGATCGTTTACCGTGGACTTTCACGGAGATGTCAAGGACACTCACGGGACACGGTCCTTCTCGACCGGATGTTCCAATCGGTGAGATCACGTCGGCCGTCGCTGGTTGCGCGCATAGAGAACGCCTCTTTCGAGAATCAGATATATCTCTGCTAAGATAAACGTTTCTCTGTCTCTCTCTGTCTCTCTCTCTGCGGGTTGCTGTACCCATCCGACCGACAACGTTTAGGAATTCTAATGGTTCTAAATTGGAGCTCGGCATATGAAAGCTTTAATTATGTTACCCTCATTTGTTTCATTCATCTTCTCTAC
The DNA here is from genome assembly GCF_030848805.1 of Temnothorax longispinosus. Classification (NCBI taxonomy): domain Eukaryota; kingdom Metazoa; phylum Arthropoda; class Insecta; order Hymenoptera; family Formicidae; genus Temnothorax; species Temnothorax longispinosus. The sequence goes on from NC_092360.1 coordinate 4,292,127, forward strand.
CTGTGCCCCACTGTCCTCCGGAGTTCAATCCCTCGGGCTGAACAAGTGCTAAGTTGTCGTAACTTCTTTGATCGGACGACGCCGAATTTCGTAAGAAATTCGAGCCACCAGTATTACGCAAGAGCTCACGTTCGCACACGCACAACGGGGATGCAAGTGGAACGTTAGAGAATCGTTTTTTAATTACAGTGAAACTTTCACGCTAATTATCACAAGACCCGCGGGCTACGCGTGCAAATTATTAACTCTGACGCGCGTAAAGCTGCGAATATAAATGTAAATATAATACTTGTTTGAAAAGTGTTACTCGCTACTCGCTACTCGATTTCTATTCTAATAAACGTGTGTGTGCGTCGCTACGAAACCGCAAGGCGATCGCAAGGCAGAAATCGCGGCGGCATTTTCTCTCGGAACTCGTCGGAGGTGCTATTAAGGTGACCTGTGCCGAGCGTATCGGCACAATTTCCGTTAATTCGCAGCTTCTTCTCCCGACGAATCGTCCTCCTTTTCTCCCCTGAGGCTGCTTGTTTATAAACGCGATGTTCGAACGACGCCGCTCGCTACAACGACTTAAGCCGGCTGTTTGTTCCGTAATCGGCTTATTTCCTCAAAGAAGCGCATTAGCGACAATTACGCGGACGACGGCGATGTGATTAGAAGCGGCGGCGACGGGCAACGGTGGGTAACACTAATACTGCTTCCGCGCGGCACTAAATCCGGCGCTCCTTCCTTGTGAAAACATCAGCGGGCTATTAAGGCGCCAATTTTTCCACGACATTGACTCGCCGCGACGGCTCGCACCTTGCACCGCGTCGCTATTTATAACTCCCCTTAAGTGTTTCACGGACAAGACCAATGACCAGCCCCGGCGCGGCGTTTGGAAATCTCAAGAGTCACGTCATGGTAATCGATAATCGTCGTCCTTGCCTCGCTACGGTGACACGAGGGAATAGGGAAAAGTGCACCCGCGATAAGGGATATAAGTACTGCTAACGGATCGTGCCGGGCTCGAATCGTGCGACATGTACGTGTGATCGTACTGCGCTATTGCTCTTGTGTTTTTATTGTACCTTGGACTGAATATACGATAACTTACCGCGAAGAACGTTAGTTGGAAGAAAACGTCATCCCCCGAGATTATTTAAGTTTATTTTCAAAAGGCAAAACGAAAAGAGTTCGTACAAATTCTATATATAATAGGACTAAAATAGCATTCTCTACGTCAAGCGATAAATAAAATATTTTATAATCGATATTTTGTGACGCGTGTTCATACAATGAAACATGAATATTGTCAAGTGGCAACGGAAGTTTTTGAGTAATTTTCATTACTTATTTCTTTTGCCTACATGCTTTTTGCAATTCTACATTATTGATTTGTATATATATTTAAAATATAATTCTTCAAATAATAATAAAATAGTATTATCTAACTAGCCATTGGCCAGTTATTGATTTACCAGTATATCATTAGCACATTGTATTCAGCTTTAACTAGATTTACAGACATGAAGAACGCGTATCATCGACAAATAATGCTTGCTCTGCAACGAATATCGATGAATGAAAGTCATAATGTATCGTATAAAGCATAATCCATTAGAAAGTAATTTAGTTACGTGGTCAATTTTTACTATGTCTACGCATTACGCAAGTATCAACAAGCCCGCTACATTTATAAATAGATAAACATTTCTGTAAAGCTGTTTGTTGCAGTTATAAGCCATAACTTTTCATAACAAACGAAGCCATAGTCCATCCGAGTCATATCGAGCCGTCACAAAGACCTTGTAAAAAATGTCTGTGCGCGAATAATACGACGTGAAGTATTAGGAGCCGTGTATTAAAACGCGAAGTGCTTTTTTTCTTTTTTGAGCTAATGACGCGCGTTCGTTATTGGCGTTATCAGACGGTGCGGCGCGGCGGTCGATCTCGCGCCGCGACCATAATCGCCAATGCGTAAGTGGTATCCACCTTCCGTGGTACGCCAATGGGCCGCGGTCGCAGAATTATTAATGAAGGACAATTAGGAGGAGTAACGCCGATGTAATTGCCGCGCTACACGCTTTCACGTAGATTGGCCCAGGCGATTTTTTACGGGGCAGCTCTTCCTCCCTCCCGCCCCCTTTCTCTCCACCGTTAAAGCTGCGTCCGTCCAGTCCAATTTCCCGTCACGATTATTACATTCCGCCATCGCGCAACACGGCGGGACCGAGCGACGCCGGGGCTCGTCACGGTACAAATACGATCGATCTTTCACGCGGCGTTGATTAGAAAATTATTAACGTCGGACTAACAGCTAGACGTAATTGCCGGCGGATTTACGCATCGATCATACGTCGCGCCGCTGATCGTTAGCTGTTTACCTCTCGATAGAGAATCGCGAGCCCCTAATTATCGTCCTGGTTATGTCCTTACGCGACAATTGCACGCGTTTCGTGCGTCAAGTTGATGACCGGGGAATTATCAGGGAAGAGCAATTTAAGATACTGTTCTAATCGCGAAACAAAACATATACGAGAAAGTATATGCTAAATTTTATTTGATGATCTGTTTTTATGTCGTTATGTCGCGGAATATCACGGCAAAATTGTCTTTTCGCTATCTTCGGGAGCAATGTTTTGCTGATTGTTCTTTCAATGGTCACGTTCAGCAGCGAACGTTTATTTTGCAACTGTTGAAAGTTTTCTGAGCTCAGATTGGATTATTTCTCTAGATCTAAAAGAATAATCCAATCTGGGCTCAGAAAACTTTCAACAGTTGCAAAATAAACGTTCTGCTGAACGTGGCTATTCATTTGCGATTTATCGCAACACAAAGCGTTTACTTGTGTATACCATTTCGAGGCAAAAAAGGAGTTGACAAAAAAGCTAACAACAATTGTGTACAATAACGTATAATGAACAATTTAAAAAGTATAGAAGATTAGATTATAAGAAAGAGTAGAAATCTGAGAGACGCTGAGAAATTTCGAATTTTTTATAAAACCTATAATTTATGAATATAATAATGATTACGTCACTGTAACGTGCGTCAAATTCACACGAGTATAAACCATGCATGCGTTCGGAGCGTAACAAGTACCTCTCGTTTCTATCTTTTTCTATACATTTCTTTTAATACGGTTTTTGATATCACATCAATGCACTCCATTCTAGCTGGTTGAGAAAGGCGTGAAAAAAACCGATCTTTCTCATCGCGGAATATCATTTCTTGGACGCGTGTGCGCGTCGCTTGTAAGCCGCTTACGAAGCCAACATTCGTCCCCAGGTTCACATTGTTGTCATCTCCGTGTCGGTCCGGAAGGTCCTGCCATAGGGACCAGGCCGTTTCACGCCCTTACGGGGCGAGCTCGCTGACTTTTCGACGTGCGACTAATCCGAGAACCGGAAATGATTGGCAACCGTTTAGAAACTGGCACGGATTAGTTAGCTCTATGCGAGGGACTTTCGCGAGACGAAAGCAATTTCGTATACGAAGGCGCCTTTTTGCGAGCGCCCCGACAAGCCGGCTGTCGGACTTTTGACGACACAATCTACGCGCGGGATTAATCCACGATCTGAATATCGAGCCAAGAAGTGAAGAAGAGATTCAACGGTACGAAGCGGCGCGGCAGTGTCGAGAACTGAAATGCTGGTAGTCGCTACAAATGCCAGGGACAGTGAAGACTTTGAGTGACGCATGAAAACGATTATCTGCATGAGTATCGAATAGAGATGAAGTGATAACGCAAATTAAATAAAAATTAAATAATTAAGAAGCATGTTGAAATAAGTATTTTGTAACATTTTGTAATAATAAAATATTCATGGACGGGAAATCATTAAAGTGCGATTTCGAAAAGTGAGTTAAATGTGTGGTATTATATAAACCACAAAAACTCTAATCATATCATCAGAATATACTGAAGAAAACCAATGTTTTACGTTACGTTTTAGCATATGTTTTGGAAATCGCTACGATTTGGTGTTGCGCAGAATATCATGATGGATCTAATCGTAGCGAGTGATCGCGCAGAGGGAAGGTATTGTGTTTACAAAGTGGGTGATCTTAGATTATGCGTGGGTGATTAATTATTCCGTCGGAGGCAAACGTTTACGTAGGTAACAATGTGCAGAAGCGGATTGTTCGATCGAGAGTTTCACGGTACCTCGAATGAAATTTCTCAAAACGGCTCCGAGAAATCGTTTAGATCTCATAATTCAATCAGACGTTTTAATTAATTACTCTCTATAATTTGACGATTATCCTTTCGAGACGGCGTGGTTGGTATATCGATTTCGAGAAAGCGAGGTCAAGTTTGTCAATGCGGTTGCCGAGCGCTTAAGAGGATTTGAGAATCTTGTTAAGCGAATGCTGTGGAAACCAACCGCGCGAATCCCGACAACGACGGTAAACACCTGTCGGCGGCATACGCGAGGAAGTCTTTAGCGAAGTCCGGCCGTATAATGCGCGCGTAAGCGACTCGAGACGCGCGCTTGCTCAAAATAACGGGGTAATTATTGCTAATGTATACCGCGGTAGTTCAGAAACTTTCGAATTATATTCCTGACGATGTAATTGCGAGCATCCTTCAACTAAAGGATAAAAATGCGATTTTTGGGGTCGACGTAAAAAGTTTTTGAAATTAGAAGCGATATGTGTATGTATAAAGCAGTTTCGTAATATATATATATACATTTGTATACATTTGTACATATTTATAAATTATATAATTTAGAGAACATTCTAATATATATTGTACATAATTATATATACCTCATTTTAAACCTTTTAACCAGAGTAACCGGAAATTAAAAAGATTATTCAAATTTTAAAGATAAACATGAATATTTATAGTATAATTTTAAGCGAGCTGGCGCGAATCAATTTTTACGAAATGGAAAATTTGCCCTCGCATTTTCGCAATTATTCTGCGAACGGTAGGTTGATGCAATCGTCGCATTTCTGTTCACCGCCTACGCGGAATGCGCTTCATGAAATTCGAGAAACACGAGCACCCCGCGGAAACCTTAGGCTTATATAATATGATCTGACAGTAACACTCGATTGCATTTTTCCCTATAATGTTTCCATGCGGCAATAGATCGCCGTGCAAACCGTCACACGACACCTCGCAGTCCTTATTCTGCTATGATATCCTTAAATAAATTATATTATGAAACGATATAGCTATCTAAGAGTTGCTTATGATTGCGCAAACTGCCGCAAATTTTAATGCGATATTAGGAGAATTATTTCATTAATGCATACGATATAACGATACTAATTACGTTTAGTATCGCTGTTATATGCAAATATTATGTAATATTTATTCTTATTTATCGTTAAAAACTTCTCGTTTGCATATTTAGTCTTTCGTGTGCGACTACTTTAGTAATATTTTGCTTGTTTTTTTTTTTAATACATTTATCATTTGTATGTATTTTAAGATTAGAACGTTAAAAGTATAAAAATAAATGGTTTTAAAAGATACTATGAAAAGTCGACGTATGGGATACTAATTTGGTACTCAACCCCGTAGTTTGTTTTTGAAATTCTCGCCGACAGTTTTTGTCCCCCGTGGGATCGCTGCAAATAGAGTGGGCAGGCAATAAAACGTTGCCCCATAACATTATTCCCAGTGTTTTCTCCCCTAAAGGTGGCGACGCGGTAACACAATACAGAAGAGGGGTCAGATTCTGCCCCGTCGAGGGCCACCGCCTTTGTATACGATACGAGGGGTTGTAGGTGGCGACGGTAAGAGAGCACCCCCTACGACACGGGGCCAAACGAAGAGGTGTGACTCGAATTTGTAAGCAAAATTCCACAACAGCTTCCCTAGGTGCTTCCGTGGAAAAAATTACTCTCATAGTTTCTTGTTTTTCGCTTACAAAATTAGTTCTACATTGTTAATTCGTATGTAAAATTAAGATGTATATATTCGACATAGATGCTCGCAATATATCATTTACTGAGATAATGATTTTATGCTATTACAAAATTATTAAAAAATTAGCGCTTTTATTATTAATTAAATGTTACTGTTATTTTAAAATTGATAAAGCGCTTTTTATATATATTCATATAAGCTTACATCTGATTAATTGCTTCGAGATAAAACACACATAAACTATTCCCGTCTATATTTCCTAAATAATAGGAAATATAGACATTCTCTAACTTTAGAGAATGTCTGTAAATATTCGATAAAAAAGCGTCGTTAGCCACTCCTTTCTTGACAAAAAGAAAGTCCGTCGGCCATGTTATTTATTCGTATCCGCAGCATTGATCAGCCACAACTATTATTCCTTTTTTATGGAATGATTATATAAACTGCATATATATTTTTTGTACTTATAAAAGAGTGAACTTTATAAGCAAAAATATAGGTTTGTAACCTTTCTCGGGTCTCCTTGTCTCTCTCTTTCTCTCTCTTTGTCCCTCTTTGTCGCTCTTTTGGATTACTTACGCGATGCACTCAGCGCGAAATAGCAAATAAAAGCAAATAAAATCGCGGGCGCGCAGCACAATGGAAACTCCGGCTTTTCCCTCCTCTCTTTCCCACTCTTCGCCTTAGCAACCCTTCCACCCCACCTTCATCCGCCAAGATCATAAAGTGCGAGGCAACGCTTTGCGAAAGTTTTATTATTCTCATTTTTACGATCCGTCCGGCTGACTCCCTCGGCTACAGCTACTTGCGCTGCACTCTACATCCTGCGCATTCGTCACAGTGTCTGCAAGTTTTCGCATGCAGTCCTTGGCCCAGTAACGATGTCAAAGTGCTCGATTGCTCGGGAAGTTGCTTGTCGCTATATTTAATGGCTATAATATAATTTCTTTATGAAAGAAATCTACATTTTTCTCCCTTTCCTTTTCTTTCTTTATCTTTCTTTCTCTTTTTGTCTTTTTACACTTGTGCAAAATAACCATTATTAACGATTACTCAAAAATTGTCGATACAGTCAGTGGAGTCGGTAGACATAGCTCGTTAAAAATTTCAGCGAAAAATGCACGTTAAGAAAAATAATCATAAAATTTTGTAAAAAGAAAATAAATATAAATGAAATAAATATAAATATACGTACGCATAATGTAAATGTAGAAATATTTGATGGTATATGCTTCATTTTTTTTAATTTCTCAATTTGTGTACATTAAATAAGTATTGAATATTTAAAGATTATTGTATATATATATATATACTTAAAAATATGAGATATAAAACGATGAACAAAATCTACAAACGCAAGAGTTTTTTTCCAATGATTTATATGACGTTTAAGAGTTCCCATTTTGCTTTAATAAATTTGTTAAAACTCGTGCTTTTGAAAATTGCAATCACAATTGGTGCATAAACCATGATGATGGCGACGTGAACGATTTGACCGCGACGACGTGGACGACGACGGCAACATGCTGGCACTAATTGCAGCGGCGCATAATTGCTCGATAAACATCCTGTTAATCTCACTTTTATGCGCCATACATTGTATCGCGGCGATGCTTGTGGCACGCAAGTCCCCCTCGTTTCCTCCATTCTTCCCTGTCCTTCTCCCTTGCTCTTTCTCTTTCACGTAATGCGACTTGAGAACACGTCATGATTTTCACTGGCGCGGCACATCCGTTACGGGCGCCATGTTTGCGAGAACCTCTTTAAAATACATTTCGCCGCTTGACAGTGGAAATGACGCTTACCGTCGTGACTTATGGAACACGAATACCTCGCGAGCGTTAGTGTTAATTAACGCGGAGCTATTGTCGCATGTCACACGTAACGTCGGTAGTAACGCTTTGGGAAAATGCGCGTTTAAAATGTTATTTTCCGCTCGATTCTCGGGGATCGAAATCATTACACCTAATCTCATTGTCAGTAAATTCGCTTTGCGATACTACGGATCTGGAAAAATATACTACTGCATCAGTCATCATGTTTCTATTGTCATAAAAGACTATAAAGATCATCTTTATATATGATTTATACTATTAAAATTTAAATTCTTCAAAATTTTGCCAGTTTTAAAACCTTTTTTAGAAGTTTCTGCTCAAAATTGCGACATCGTTGTGATAAAAAGAATGAATTTTAACAGCAACATTAAATAAAGCTTAAACCTGATCGCTTCGCCTATCCACTTTATCCATATAGCTTTATTCACGATCACGTTACTCGAAAAATCCCTTCGGGAGCCCACTCGTTTGTTTCGTGAACTCAACATACAGAGTAAAAAGTCGCCGTAACACGTTTTATAACCATAGACAAGTCTACATAAAACCCGGTGACTACGTGTCGTGTCGGTAAAAGATGTGGAAAGATAAAGGAAAACTGTCCTAGTCCCCAAAAGGAAAGAAGATGCTCGAGTTACTTTAGCGGCTAGACGAAGTTGCCGGTAACATCTTGAGAGTATTTTGAGAACTTGGCTGAAATATTCTGCACAAGAGAGAGAAAAGTCTACGGAGCGAATTCAGACCACTGCCTTACGCAGAACAGATCCATTTTAAAACGCTAAAGTTTCGTTTGATCGTCACACACGCGCGATTTGGTGCGTATGTTTTGTTTGATGAATGATGCGCCCCGTCACGAGCAACGAGCCGCACTCTGTATTCGCGAAGAAAGTTCATATTGATGAGTTTATTTCGATGTGTAATGTGTCGCCGTATAATTATATTGATGGGACTGGGTAATATTGCAACTATCGAGCAGATAATTGGATGGCTTTATGGTGTAATGAATAATGTGCGGAATTTGTAATGTCACATTATTGTTATAACTGAGGGAAAAAATATCGATCATCCCTCACATTGAATCATTAGGTTCAGAAGAGCAACGCTATAAAGAGCGAATAACCTGGAAGAAGTTTTTTTTACGTTTTAACAATTTCCTACTTTTGCTGCCAACGAAAAGCATAATAGCTATTGTGTAATGTTTCGAAGAACATGTATTAATAGCATCACTTATGACACGCGTTATTCGAAGACAATTGAAGTATACGATTTAACTATTATCATCTTCGCTCATCGATTTATTTTGCACCTACGTATTGCGCGTTTTAATTTTATCTCGCAGGAAGCATATATGATCGCGAATCGTGACTTCAATCCGGGGATGGAGACCACTTTGAGTAAAGCCGATCGCAGGCGTCGCCATTTCGCATCAAAGTGAAAACGCTGCATGGGGTAAAGAGTGGCGCATGAACACGCTCGTAAGGACGAGGCGGACACAGATAAGCCCTGAGCCCTGGGCTACGTGCCTCGCAGACGAACGGCGGGCGGACGCCCGCAGCTGGGAAAAAAGAGGGATGGATGTTTCGCGATGGTTCTCGAGTTACTGCGCAAAGGAAGGGCAGGGGGTTTGGGAGTGGGAAAAGTTCCGCCTAACGTCTTGGAAGTGTCTCAAAAGGAGAACTCCGACGTCGGTCGGGACCTGGGCTCTAAGTGTATCACATAGTAAATTTAGTTTTCCAACCTCCGTTTCCACCGTTCCACTCTTATATTTTCCCGTCCCCCCTCCCTCCCACCCTAAGCTCCTTTTCGCGTCCACCCCTTTCCTCCGTTTCGTGGACAAGTCTCGGGAGCTCGAATCGAGCTGTGGTGCTGATGCAGCCAGGACGGAGCTCCTTGTTCCAAGCCTTTTCTGGGGAGGGAATCGGGGGAAGGGGGAGGGTGAGCGCGCGCGTACGCCATGGTAGCCAACATGGCGCGGTAGAGTCTGGACCCGTTCGAGCGAATCTGGCCGATCAAACGGGGGCTAAGAGCCGCGCTTTCGTCCGGGTTAACTCAATCCACGAGCTTTCTATCTTCCCGATCTCCTCCTCCCTTCGCCGTTTCCCTTCCGGAGCTATGTTATTCCTGGCTACATCCCCCATTGGTTCCACCTCCTGCCAGGATGCTTCTCTCCGCGCCATCCACGACCGTTCCAATCGATGAGCTCGCGACAACGGGCCTTTAGATACTTTTAGAAGCCTGTGCGGGCTTTTATTCCCCCAGGAGGTTAAGTCTCGATGGTTTTCTGATCGGGACTTCTCGGGAGGTTGCTCGATTTACTTGTGACAAGACACGTCCCCCCGCTGCGGGGTAATTCGAAGAGGGTTGGATAATTTATCTGACGAGGCGCAAAGAGTTCTTCTATATTTAAAAAAAACTGCTCCAAAAATTTATACAATGTGAAAGTTATTGTGAAAAAACCGATCCTAAACAATATTTGTAGAAACTGCGTCTATTTTCTATCCTTCTTCTCTTTTGAGACAATATAATGAGAAAAGCCGGGTATAATACTTGGTCACTCTCCAAAATTTTTTCAATTTTAATCGAGGCAACAAATATAATATTTATTACTCCTATAATAGTTTGAAAATCTGTGAGAGTGACCAAATTTCTTATCCTGTGTTTTCCATCATATTATTAACATCATTCACTTCTCTCTGATAACTGCTCTCAATTCCCCGTTCTGTTCAAATGGAAAATCACCTGTTTCTCATCGGGCTGTTCTTTTACGACAGAGACAAGAACGATGGCGTAATGAGTTTCGAGAGGGATGAAATAAGCATGGCACGGGCGCGCGACTGTGCGCCGCGTGTGAGTGTGACTCGTATCGGGTGTAATCGGTTTCCTCGGGGAATCCCACCCTCTCTTTTCTCTATCTCTCTCCGGATACGACGACGTATCGGGGGGATAATTTGCGGCGTCTCGACGCGGCTGCGTGGTCCAATCCGCGATATCAGCCAATCGGCTCTCGGCTGCGCGGAGAGTCGAACTGAGAACAAAAGGATCCCATTCTCTTTCTCTCTCTCTCTCTCTCTCTATCTCCCTCTCCCTTTCTGTTTCGCCGATGAGAGAGGCGGCTGCAATCGCCATGCAGGCAACGACAAAAACAACTACCGCGTATAATCCACGCGCGCGGCATTGATTCCACCCTTCGCGAAAACAAAAGCTTGGCACTCCGGCACTTCGCAATTCCTGATAGACCGGCGATTCTTTACGGCGATCTTTTTGGCAAAATAGTTGTATTAGTGATATATACGAATATCGTGAAACTTATAAATAACATTTCAAAAAATATAAATCTTGGAGGGTAAAAATTTAGTTAAAATAAAGTTTGCTCGAAACTAAACGACAAGTGAAATCTCGTTATATATGTAATTCCCAAAAATAATAAATAATTGTAATTAAGTTACACATTGTTATTTATTAAGGTAGGCGTCTCGCTACGTGCTAGTCATGTGACTGTTTTTAGGTTTTCACGTTCAGAAATATATTTTAGGCAATTTTTGCTAAGGGAAAAATAATTTTATGAATTATGGTGTAAAATTTCATACGTGACAAAGTATGTTACTTTTTCCAAATTATGTTATTTTTCTCATTTGACTCCGTTTTGATCAGCTGATCATGCGAGTCGTCGAGAAAGGTTACAAGTGAGGTTACATCTCCTTTTCGATTGAATTTTGACAATTACTCAGAAAGGGTTTCAAAACGCATGACAGGGGTGTCAATCACTATCCAATTCGGCTAAGAAAGACGAGCCCCATAACCTGCAACTACAGTGATTAGCCAGCGGCGTTGCCAAGTCTTCCCAACCTCACCTCGACCAAAAAATGTCTGCTCGATTACCGCATTTTCACTAAAATAAACTAAAAAATTAGCAGCGAAATCTCCGGTAACCTATATATTTTATGGTTGCATTGGATTCTTCGAAATCTAATGTACAAAAAGCAATGTTTTTTTCTCACTTCATCTAATCGACAAATACGAAAATATGTGATTAAAACCGTGATAGAGCCTTCTTTTCTGTATGAAGTAATGCAAAATTTGTGATTTTCGAGATCGATTTTCTAGAGTAAATAGTCGGTAAGGAGCCACAGAAAAAATCGACTGCAAAGCTGATCATATAATTTGATATAAAATCCGAAATCGAAAACTTTATCTAATACATGCCCTGACGAGACGACTACCTTAAACGTTTAAGTAGCTCTTATTAGTGCATACTCAATTCCCAGAATCGTTGCTTTCTCCTCCTTTTTTGGAGATATAACTTTATACTTTATAGCTAAGTCGTACGACGAGACGGAAGGAAAGCAAGGAGACGTTCAATATCAACAGTTTTGCAATTTCAGGTGGCAAAGAGGATGATCCTAAAAGCTCGTCCTCGAGTTCCTTGAGCTCCGCGCAGAGTAAGAAGCAGCGTAAGGCACGCACAGCTTTTACGGATCACCAACTTCAGACTCTGGAGAAGAGCTTCGAACGGCAAAAGTACCTCAGCGTGCAGGACAGGATGGAGCTGGCGGCGAAACTGCAGCTGACAGACACGCAAGTGAAAACGTGGTACCAAAACAGAAGGTAAGCGAAACGAGAGACCCGTTACTAATTTCTAAATGAGACACAACGCGACATATGCGGACGATAATTAATTTTGTGATCGCCCTCAGGCAACAATCGCGACACGGTAGTTTTTTACGTTTAAAAATTTATTCAGGACTGGGCCCCTAAACCGCGAATAAAATGTATTGATAACATTTTAGCATTGTAATATTACATATAATATTACATATAATATCTACTGATGGGAGTAAGTTTTGGAAATTATTATTATTTATTATGTTTAATTATAATTATTTTTTATAAAAAACGACAGCCTCTTTTTCTCTTAAGTAATATCAAAAACTTAAAAATAATTTTCATGAACGTCATATACCGTTTAACTTTTTCGATCGAGTTTTTTATTAAAAGAGATACTGAGAAAATTTTTATTGAAAGATAATTACTAGAAGTATCTGCCTTTCAGCGCGCGATTGACTACATGATGAGGCTGCGCGTAAAAAACCGTCGAATAGCCGTTAAAAGTTGGACTCTAAAGAGACAAAGGTGGAACCATGACGCTCGATCGATCTCTCGATGCTCGCGTTATACATTGTTGAATATCGGATGGAAAGCTCCTCATCACGATCCCCCGTCTCGGAAGTATGGCGGCGCGGTTCTTTGTGCCGGTGCGTGTCGAATCCGTAAATGGAAATCGCGGCGGCCAACAAAGGCGTTGTTTACGTGGTTAAACGCGAGGATCGTTGGTCAAAACCCAAGCAAGTATCTCGAGAGTCATGCGCCTCCGTTACCGGTTTTGCGGTCCATCTTATAAGAATATCGTCCTCGTCGACACTTTAATAAGCTAAAGATAATTTTCGTCGTTACGACACATAGATTTCTTTTTCGAGAATTATTAAAAAAATTGTACAATTAAATCAATATTATAATTTCTGAAGGAACTCTAAAAAAATGTGTATTGAAACAAGCGTGCAACTTATTTGGACTTCGACGCTATCAAAAACGGAAAATATTCTTTCTAAACTTAAAGAAGTATTCTGGTTTGGAAGGTATTTTTCAGGAATTTTTTGTAGGCAAACGAAGAACGAATAATGAACTTTGCATGTTCTTTTAGCCTTATTTTAAGAATATATTTTTATTTTGTAAGTAACAAAAATGCTTTTCTTTTCTATGTTTTACCCTGATCACTGGGAGATGTAAATGATGGACGATGCAAATGATTCTACCTGTTCTAGGTATCTGGAATGCAAAAACCAAAAATTTTCTTATTCAGGAAAAATGTGGCTATCGTCTGAACAAAAACTAAACCAATATTTCTATTCTGGACAAAAGAAGATACCTAGAACTAAAATCATTTACACTGTCCATCATTTACAAACTTATATCTCCTAGTGATCAGGGTATAACATGGAAAACAATAGCATTTTTGTTACTTAAAAAATAAAAATATATTTTTAAAATAAGGCTAAAAGAGAACATGCAAAGTTTACCGTTATTTGACTTTTTCGTTTCTCTACAAAGTTCCTGAAAAATACCTTTTTTTTTACGGCCATTTAAACGAGAATACCCCATTAATACAAGACATTAGCAAATATATCTATACTAAAGAGAAAAGGTCTGTTTTGATAATATTGGGACTGTTGTTTTACATTGATCCGTTATAAAATTAACCTCAGGTCTATCATGTCGGTTCCTTTACGAAAGTAAAATCAGGCAGCTGGAATCGGTTTCAAAATCCTCTGCGGCATCCTTTGTAAATGCGATTTCGCAAAGTCATCCAGTGGCGCCTATAGTTTCGTAGTTTTTCATGGGCCATCTACCTCTTTCCAATCTAATCAGCAGGCTTGTTGGTCGGCTCGCAAACCCCGCGTCAAAAGTTTACCGAACGAAATTAAAATCGCATGCCATGGATGGTCCCGCGGAATCATTTCGACACGCTTCGTCCCGAATAAACGAGTGTAACATCGGCGAGGAAAGTTCTATATCATTCTCCTTTCTTGAAAAACCACAGGCGACAAATAATATCAGAACTATATTTAAATTTTTCATAACGTAGTTGCATAAAATATTTTTCTATTTTATTCGTGATAATAATTTTAAGAATAAAACGACGTAAAAAAATTCTTTTCTATTTTTTTCCACTAGCAAACGTAATGTTTAAAAATAGTTTTTGTTTTTTCCTTATGTTTTTACATTCTTATGGTACGCCTATTCGAAACTAAAATTCTGATAAAATCTCGATTAAAATGTCGATTTTATTCTTACGCCCGATATGCAAAATCTACCACGCCGGCTATATTGATCTCATTACGCTACTTAATTATCACTACTCTCTTGTTCCTCCCGTCGCGCTGAACGTACGGTGATTAGCAGGGAACACCCACAAGTCATGACTTCGCGACTTCTGCCGGCGGCCGTTTAGTTTAGACAAGCGGCCGATCGCGCACAAAGAAGGCGAATCGTTAATGAGGATCCTCGTAGATCGTGATGTACGATGTACGAAAAGGTAAAGGCCGGGCGAGGCGAGCGCCCAGACTCTAGACTGTGTCATTAGACTGTCAATTACCGGTGGAGCGAATGGCGTAATGACAGGCAGCGAGCGCTGCCAAGCGTGGCGCCGCGCCGCTCCGCTCCGCTCCGATCGTGAAAGACTGCCTGCATTTCGGCGGCCGTTCAATTTTTTCGTGCGTAATTGCGTGCCGCCGAGTCCACGATTTTCAAAGACGCTGCTGCTCGTTTCCCATATCACGTCGGCGCGGAGCGGCGCGGCGCTCCACGCGGCACATCGCAATTGTACACGGCGTAATCGTTACGGCTATTTATTTCTACAGTCGGCAGTTTGCTCGCTCATTACGCCGGATCGGCGTAATGGACAACGGTGATTAAGGATCGCTTTTGATACAGAACTTGCGTAGCGCGCGTGAATTACTGTTATATCGCGTTATATCTCGTTTGCGTTTCGCCTGCATGCCGTCATGCCGATTCGAGAAATAAACTCGGCTTTTGTCTGTTAGTTCATGCGTGTCGAATTGAAAACGTGAACGTTTCCGGCACGAGCGAGCTGCTGATGATCGATCGAATTTTGAATACTTGTACAAAATAGTCTGGCAAGATAAACAGAAGCGCTTTTCGCACGATTTTCTTGCTTCAGAATGAATTGTTGCAGCTTGGAAAGAATTTTCACGATAAATTTCCGATCGACGTAGATTTATTGTTGGAAGATACACCCGCGATGTAATAAGTACCCCCGTGTCAACGGAATCAGACCTAGTGTACCCCCTTGGAACCTGTATTAATTGCTACACGTTTCATCAAATATACCGTCAAAGTGCGAAGTCCCGTATATCGCGCGCGGCATAAATTACAGATCAGCATGACGTGCGCTTTAATCTTTGTACATGTCTCGCGCAATACTTGGAGCCGTGAAGAGTTCCTCCCTCTCCCGCTCTCTCCTTTCTCGCCGTTCTTCGACGTAGCCACGGCGTGGCGGCGTACGCTAATTAATTTTCGCCATGTTGACACTCAGCCGCGCTTAATTAATAGGACGAAAATGAGGAAACCGACCGAAGTCGCGCGGGGGGGAGGCACGTGTGCGCGCCGCGGCCGCGGCACGTATCGTCGCGCGAGGGGCCGCGCGCGGAGAAGGTGAAGGCCGCCGCGGCAAAAAGCCGGGAAAATTAGTGACGCTCCTGACTGACGGGCGGCTTCTTAAGTGCCCGCTTAAAGTTTTGTTGCTCGGTGCACGCCCCGATGCGGTGTGACTCGGCGCTTCTTCGCGGAGGCGCCGGCCACACCTCGGGCGCCACAGCGACGCGGACTCTGCTCCCTTTTTCTCCCGTCCCGGGCTAAACGCTCGCCGAAAACCAGAACTTTGCCGCGAAGATTCAACAAAAGCTGCGCGACCACGCTGTAATACCTAAAAACCGCATCTTGAATCAATCCCGCGCGAGAACACGCCGACAGACGCTGCTTTGTGTGTCCAGATCGATGGACCTTAAATGGACCTTCATGTGAACTTGAAAGACTTTGAAGCAAGACTTCATTTATTTACGTGAGAATTTATTTTTGACAAATTTCTATCAATCATGCAAAATGCTACCAAGTTACTGCAACTTCTTGGAGAACGTTTACCTCGTTTTGACACTTTGAATTGACTTTGCACGAATATTTGAGTATTCTGGTTAAATTTTGTGGAAAAATAAATTATGACAGAAGATAAATAAATGCGTTCTATTAACAACGGATAATGCGCAGTCATCATGATTAACAAATTACGGTAATTTCCTCGAAAACACATGGATTTATCTAACAACCGTTCTTCCCCGTGTTTTTTTCCTATTAAATTCCTTATAGACATCTATTTAATCGCCATCAATTGTACGTTAATTACGCTCAACGATGAAATTATCCGAACAACTGCTCGATTCACGCGCGATGTTTTTCTTTTCGTTTTTTCTCATAAATATTAGATAGGTCTTTACGATGCAAGATTTATCAAATCAAGAACCGATCTCCTTGAAGAATTCTTATTCGAGGACTACGCACGGCACGATGAATAATTCGAAAACGTTACGTTACTTCCAGTTCCCTTAACAGACGTCTCATTCATCGAGTGATCAACCAACACGCACGCACGTAAATTACGCTCAACAATGAGTCATCTGAACGATTGCAACGACATACGCGCGCGCGCACACATACACATTACGTACATACATACATGTAATGGCAGTCACGATCGACCGCAATGCCTTTCCGCACGAAACTTTCCGTGAAATCGACGCTGAGAAACTAAACGACGCGGAGATTGCGGTCCGCCAGTAAAGCGCTTTTCCAGAGCGATAAGCGATACGCTCCTCGCTTTTCCGCGGCACGCTGCGTACGGCGCGCCGCGCATACACCGAACCCGCTCGGTCATTTAGTTGTTTAGAAGTCATTAGGACTCGTTACGTTACTCGCGGCAAATCGTCTCTACTTATCGACTAATTACGTGCCCGGCCATAAGCGAGCCACGCAAGTAGCGTGCAGTACGTATGTGTTAACGTTGACGAAGCGTGCGCCTCTCGATCTTTAATATCAGTGCGCCAAGCTCAGCTCGCAAAGTGCATTTTAATGAAATGTCATGGGACCCGCGCGCGTCTATGCCACTTCGTAATTCACGCCGGAGATTTTATACGTTCGGAGATTGCGTCTTGTGTATCTACGGAAAATTAACGGCGAGTATCACTGTCACCTTGCGTGATTAGCGACTTTAATCCGTTACTTTAATACACGTTGATTTCTTCTGGTCATGTATTATAACTGTGTCTTAATAAATATTTATTATTTGCCGATATGATTAGAGACATATCTAACTGTCGTTGTAGAAAAGCTAACTGTATTTCTTTTGAAAAATTGTAATTTCGCAAATAAAAAAAAACGTAATTTTGTAAATAACAAAACATAATTTCGTAAAAAAAACATGCCAAAAAAGGTGCAATATTTTTTCTGTTTGGCATATTTATTAAAATAAGATATTAAAGTTTAAGATACAATTTCTGAAAGATTTTTGGTGTTGTTTCGAAGATGGAGTATTACAAAGAACTTTAAAGGAAAAGGTGCAATTTTAGTTGGTGGTATTTGCATTATGTCGCCGTCTGCCTTGTTGCACTCACGCATATGCGCTTACGGCCTCCACATATGCTGTTTTATCTTTTGCACGTCCTGCGAGAGAGAGGATCCTGCCCTCAGGACGTGACTCGTAATTCTAAAGTATTATACGGTAGCTCAAATTTTGTTTCTTTTTTTTTATAAAACCACAACCACGCACCTATATGTCGCACGCGTTTTTCGCGCTATCGCGTAACTCAATGTGCGCTCTTACAATTAGCAGATACACATTTCACGCTATGGAAAAAGATATGAAGCACAGAAAGAATTATACAGAAGAAAAAAAAAGAACGTAGAATAATTTAACGAAAGTTTGCATTTAATACGTTTATATGTAGAACGTGGCATTGCTTTCGAGTAATGAGATATTCGTCGCTCGATATTTTTTTACGGTATAATAAGCAAACGTGACTCCATTAAAGCCAAACAGAGTGGCTCGAGAGAGAGAAAACTCATTCGAGCTTAAAATTACGCTCTATCGTGTGCGATGTGACTGCTGTAGCTTAACTGTGATTTATTTGCCGGGCACGAGTTTCGAGCACGAAGCACGAGCGCAACCGCGCTAATGCTCCCCTCGAACGTGTGAAAGAAATTAGGTTGGCGACGTAGCTCTTATCCCGCGGAGAGACTCGCGCGCGTGGTACTGAGAGAATCCTCGGGAGACCAGAGCGCGCAACTTGTATACGCGCGCAAACTACGCGAACCGAAGAAACTGCATCGCGTGGACTTGATCGCGACGGCGAAGGGGGATGCGAAGGCTGAATCCTTCACACGGTTTTGCGCTCGTTATACGTGCCATCAAGTACTACATCGTAAACGCTGCGCGCGCAGCGGTATTTTGCTACGCACTTGACTAGAGAAACGATAATCCATATTTGGGAAAAATGCAAATGCATATATAGAGTCTGTAACGGCGTCGAAATGCGCGCGAAAAGAGGAATGACGAACGATCGTGGGGAATACATTCCCTGCGCGTGATAACATTCCCTGCGAATTAAAACCACTAAAAATAAAGGAGAATTATTTTCGCGTTTTATACCCCGGTGACATTTATGCTAGAGTTTAATACTGATATACGAGCAATAAATCTGACGCGACACAAATAGCATTTCTCTTCGACTCATGCACGAACAATCGAATTAAGCACCGTGTGCTTAATGATCTTGAAGTACCTCGTGTCTCGGATGTGTTTCGAGCTTGATTCTTGACGATTTCTTCGAATATATTTTCTGACATTCTATTGAATGTTATTTGCCTGGAAAATTTTTAGTCTTATTTAGAAGACTTGGATAAAATATTTTAATATTATACTTGGAAGAGAAAAAGAGATAAAAATAATAGCGTTCTTATGTAATATTGTTAAGGTAATAACGTCTTCCTGATGCTCGAAACGCGTCCGAACATGACTTTTCAACGACGATATTTCCCGACGGTGGCATTATGACATTGCGTCGTCACGATGTGACGACATCGCCGGCGCGTTACATACGTCGTGATCGTGAGAATTCGCTTCTCTCGGGGGAGGGGAGGGGGGATCCACCTCTTCTGCCGCGGCGCACCGGAAGAACAACGCGGGCTTCCCACGCCTCCGGTAAACCGCTTCATAACGGGTCGCCTTGATTTCGCGGGTACTTATGTCAAATGCGCTCGTTTCGATCGCGACTTGCGTCACGGCAGGCTCCGTGATTTCGTGCGCGATTCCGTGCTCCTTTGGGTCGCCGCGGAATTTCACGAAATAGCTAGAAAAACGGGGCTAATCGGATGGCGCGCGATAACAGTCGGGCATACCCGGTAACGACGTATTTGCATGCGCATTTGTCGGCCCTCCTCTTAGCTTGGATATAATCACCTGATTAACTCTTTTTACCCCGCGGGACGCTTAATCGGCGGGTTTAATTAACATCGCCGCGAGTTTTTGTTCAAAATGAGGTCACATGCTTTTTGTAATTCTGCAATGTGGGAAAAGTAATTTGCGATGGTTCCACCGTTCTTATCATACTTATATGCCATAAAATCTATTTACTTAAAATTTGATATAAAGAAGGAAAAAAGTGCGAATTTGGGCAATAACTGATAAATCTCTAAATTTGAATATTGAATTTAAGATTTATCGAGATTCTTAATCTTTAAAAAAAAATTAATTTTATTTGTGAAGATTATAATTAAACTATTTAAGAGGAGGTTTCTAATTTTGATACACACCAGTAGAAACAAATTTTATATTTAAGTATGAATTTTTTAGATGGCCTAATTTTTATAATTTATATTTTATAAGATGCATGACAGCATATACTTTTTCAAATGTATTGTAAACAACAATAAAAAGATTAATGTTTATAATAAAATTTAAACTTTAAACTATAAATTTAAACTATAAATTTTTAATTTAAAATTTACAATAGATATAATAGATGCCAGAATTAAAAGAGTGAAATTCTAAACGTAATTAAGTTTCATTAGTTTTATTTTAATTTAACACGAAACGTTAAACATGAAAGAATTTATTATACATATACATATCTTAAAATTTATTAGTAAAAAGCGTTACAGAAAACCGCATTAGTAACTGTGTTGTAATCGTACCATGTGTCAATAATAATCGTTCTATCTTTCTCTGAATATCAATGCAATTTCGGACAAGCTATACGTTGTGAAACATGTGTCTCGTAATCATTGAGGCGAATAATAATTTGAAAATATGTTACCCTTTCTCTCTCCACCATCTCTCTCCCTCTCTTTCTTTTTCTCGGTCTCGCTGTCACCATTATTACAACAAAGCGCCCTAGCGGCTTCAGGACATTAGTGTCGCACGGGCATGTAACCGCAAAAGTAGCGAACAGACCCAGCTACCATTATAAATGCATTAACTCTCCCCTTAGTTTTCGCCCTGTTCTTCTTACCGACGTGCCATTTTTTCGCCTCTGGCTGTTACAGCTGGACGTTCTTGATATTCGTCTTCGGCGAGTCGCGTTTATCGCTTTTCGACTCGCTAATCGTCGAACTTACCTCGTTGCGTGCTTGAAAAATGTCAGTAAATAATTAAATTTCGGATTTATAATTCCTAAAACGTTCGCCACTGAAGACAAAGTTGAAGAACAAAAATGATATTATTAATATTACAGTTACGATTTTTGTCATCATTAAATAGTAAATATTAAAATACGATTGAATAAAAAAAAGAGAAGGATAATAATTTCTCAAGCACTGCGACAGTAATTTTCGAGTCGATTGACGCTCGTAACTCGGACGCATTGAACGTTTCCGGTCGCACGAGGGATGTCGTATAAGTCACCCTAAGATTTCTAAGCAACGCGTTACTTTGACACCCAACAATGACGACGAGGAAGGCGTCAATCGGAGCGATGCGATCGATTTTCAGGAGTTTGTCGTCGTAAGAAAGGACGAGAACTTTTTCCAACGTAGCCACGATCTGAGGAACTGCACGATCATTAGGCTGGAAGCGTGATGGAAGCGATCGTTACACTTTCTTCGCCAATCCAACCCTTTTCTCATCCTCTTTTCTCGTTTCAGTCGAGCGAGATCAAGCAGCCCCTCAAGCACCTCAGAAGCGATAAATCAATGACTCTTCTCCTTCTTTCTTCCCATCTCTCCCCCTTCGAGTCCCCCGGTTACTTCCGGCCCCCTAGCTCCTAGCGGACGACTATAAAAAGCCAACGGGCAATTAAGGGTGTTTTAGAGTGGCTGCACTCGAAAATCGCTGGCCAACCCCAGCCGAAAGTGGGGGAATTAAAAAACATTACTCATCATATAATCGCACGAGCGGTTCTCGGCGCTGTTTGTCACCGTCACTCTTTCTCCCTTTCTCTCTCTCTCTCTTTCTCTCTTTCTCTCTGATTCTCGCGTTCGGACACGCTCGTCCTTCTTGCGCCTCCGACGTGCCGGCAGAAAAATGAGAAATGATCGTGGCTCGATTCAGAGGTGCCTGTTTAAAATTCATGAACGATTTTACTGCAACCTCCCCTATCGCAACCCGTCACAAAAGGGCGAGCAGAGCCATATCGAGAGAGGAGAGGGGGAAGGGAGAGAGAGAAAGAGAGAGATAGCGAGATTGTGGCCCACATTCGCGACTATACATCAGCACAGAATCGCGAGAGAACAAGAGAGGGAGAAAGGGGAGGGTTCGCACCCCACGAAATATATTAATTGTCGAATTTTCCGTGCGAGCTGCATATCCGTTAAAGCCGCTTTGTCCCTTGCCAGGCGCGGATCTCTTGATTATTAATTACTCCGACCACCAAGTGCACCCCACTCCACCCTCCTCTCCTCGCGGCTATTACCCTGTAACATTCGCAGTTTCAAAGGTACGATCTTTTTTTTATTGCGGCCGCAATTTTAACTAAAAAAAGAACTTTAACAAATGTACGCGTCGGTGGTGCTCGTTAATTATCACCTGAATTTCGTGCGAATCGTCGAATTTTTATCGAGACAAAGTTGGTCTGATTTATTATCATGAATAAAAACAACCCCCAGAAATCTCGAGGGTGCAATGTAGCTCGTCGACGAAATTTTCGACATTTGACTAGATAGTGAGGCCAATAAAACTACGGATAATTACCGATAACTTCTAAAATTGTTAATTATTTTAATCAAATTTTCCGCGAAATTGTGCATTTTGTCTCTCCAACTATTTGTGATGGAAATTAAGTTTATATCGACGGCTTTCCATTCCGATTCAAATTGAAGTATTTAGATAATCATGCAGCGGATACCATTCACTAATATTCGAAGAATCTTGCATTGATTAACAGTCTCGCAATAACATACTTGTATATCATAATTATAGTTGAATTAGTTACAAGAGAGAGCCATGGAGTACGACAAGGGCAGCATGTACATATACATATATAGGTATATTTTTTTTCGAAGGGCGACGGTAGCGGGGGTGGCAAAAACTACTTGCATTTATCGAGCAAGAATGTCGGATGTAATTCACGCCTCGCTGCCACGGAAGGGTTGTAATTTTCTTGATATTATTCATGAACGTTATGGCAGGTTGGTTCATGTAATATAATAGCCCTTCACAGTTGTTTTCTCTTTACGTACATTTTTCTCTGTCTTATCCGCCTCATTTCATATTAAGCCGCTCGACGCGGCACTTTAATATATTTCTCTTATGAAGGGCGAGTTCCCCTAATCGCGTGAGCACGTGTTCTCATATCGTGTTTATCAAACGAAAAAAAGTTCATAACGTTTTCGATTATTATACGAAGGTTACAAGTTCGATGAAATGTTGATATCTCCCAGATCTCACATTTTCCTTCTTCACTTTCGTCTTATTCATAAATCTTAAGCGTCAACAAAAATTGACGCTTGTATATTCTCAGAAGTTGACTTTATAAATTAACGAAATATTCCTTATCAGTAACTTCGTAATTGCTCGAATAATTAAACATTTCTCTTTCTATATGTTTACACGATGACACCATGTATCATTTTCTTTCTATCCCGTTTTCTGACATACATATTACACTCCTTTTTTATTATCCAAACCGCAACTGTACGCGTTCCATGCACGCTATTCGAAGATGCCGTTGGGCGTAATCTTTTTCACTGTACAACCGATCGCGCGAATGTAATTCGCGTCTTGATTCTGTGGAAAGTATCGTCATTTTCGCAGTATGATTTGCAGTGTTACCGAGCAATAATGTTCGGTTAATACGGCCTTGGGCAGGGAATTTTGCCTCGTGTCTCCCTTCGTGTTTCATAGCGTTCATTTCGTTCCCGTTACACGGTATCAACCTCCCCCCCAAGACCACGGCCTGTTGATATATCTCTGTCTCGCGCGCGTCTAAGGGCGCTTTTACGTTCGCAGGTGCGGCTCAGGTATATGTATCTGTAACGTGTATATATATATGTGTGTACACACGTATTCGTGCGTATATATGTGTGCGTGCCATGATACGCGATGATTAGGCACTGAAACTCCACGGGCTATTTGTTAGTATAATAAGCTCCCGGTAGTGTGGCCAACGTAACCACTTGGCGGCACGCCACCCCGTTTTAGCGTAATTGTCCCAGATCGAGATTTACATACGTGAGGAGGGCGAAGAGGGAGGGCACTGCGAGGGAGGGAAGGGGCCGGTCCCAGGGAGAAATTGCAGAAAGCCCGTGATTGCTTCGGGTGGCGGTGGCCTCGAAAGCCACCAGTCGATCCTTATGCCGGCGAAACTTCGCCGCGCTGCGAACGAAGGAACGAACGAACAGCTGAAATACTTGGAATGGATCTTATCGTTCGCCGTTAGAATCTGGAAAACTACCGTGGAACTACGCTATGCTCGCACGTGTTTCCGGCTATCAAGCTCGTATCGCGATATCGCGGCTCGCGCGGGCCCGTTTGACATTGGCAGGCCGAACTTAGATCCATTTTGCCGATATTACGTTATAAGAATAACGATCGCTCCGATGTAAATATCTTGAATAGTCGAGCCACTTTTTTTTATCGCTGGTCATTACCGACGTATAGCCTTCATCAAAATACTAAACAAGTCAGCGGATTTTATGATACTTTTTTAGTGCCAACGCGCGTCTTACATATACGGGCACATACTTATATACCAGAGTAATTTAAAAAAATATCAATGTTCGTAAATTATTCTAGATATGTATTCATTTATTATCGTATAATTTTCGTATTACATGATTGGTCTATTTTTATAAAATAATATCAATTTTGTCGAATGTGTATTTAACACAGAAATTATGCGTCACATTAATATGCGTTAATGATCCTCTATTTTAAAGAAATCCTTATAATTCGGTTTTGAAATGAAAACTTTGGTGCAAATAAATCGCAAGGACTTCCGCGCGGAATCATTGTTACTCACGTGCTCGCTTTCTTTGTACTTTCAGAACGAAATGGAAGCGACAAACGATCGTGGGTTTCGAGATCATGGCCGAAAACAATTTCGCCGTTGCCGCCTTCCAGCATCTGTACAGCGGCAGCACCGCGACGATCCCCGCGCATCCTGCCGCAGGACGTTACTGGCAGTATCCCAGCGCGCACGCGTTACCCGCGAACGGATTCTTCTATCAGCCATCATCGGCGGCGGCGGCGACTCTACAGAAACCGCTTCCCTATCGCCTGTATCCGCCCATGATCCTGGCGGGGCCGAGCAATCCCCTCGGCTCCTTGACTGCGAGCTCCAGCCTGTCGACCCTCAGCAACTACTATAGGGACAGCCCGGAGATGGCCGACGGTCGGGAGTCCTCGAGGAAAAGGGACAGGAGCAAGAGCCCAGAGTCGAGGGACAGGTCGCCAACCAGAAAACCGGCGAGACTGTATCCGCTGCAGATGATGCAGGCGGGTCCTAGTAATCCTCTCGGCACCTTGACGACCTCCAATCTCTCCAACATGAACAACTACTACAGAGGCAGCCCGGAATTGATGGAGGGAAGGGAGAATATGGAAAGGTCGAGGAAGCAGGAGAGGAGCAGCAAGAGCCCGGACTCCAGGGACAGGTCGCCCCTGAGGAAGGACGTTAGGTCTTATCCCTCGATGATCCAGGCGGGTCCCAGCAACCCTCTCGGACCCCTCGCGACCGGCTCGAACTTACCGAACCTGAACAATTATTACAGAGACAGTCCGGAAATAGTGGACGGACGGGAAAGTATGAATCGAACGCGACAGCGTGACAGAAGTCAGAGCCAGGATAGATCACCCGTGCAGAGGGAGGACAGTCCTCGGAGTGTGAGGGCTGACAGTGACGAAGAGAGCATACATGACATCTAGGACATGGAGATTCCTGGTACCGACGGTGGCACATCGGCAGTTTTGTACGAGAGGGAAGACAAGGGAGTATATTATCCTGCAGGATAATTAGGAAACGAAATGCCATGTGAAATGGAGTGATTTCCTTACGACGATCACTTCGGCATAAATGAATGAACGGCGAACGAAGAATTGACATCAGAAATTAGCGAGACTATCAAAGGGAACGTGATCCTTCTGAAAATGCTCTAGTATGAATCGGGCAGCTAAACGTACGGGCAAGCTTGAAAGTACTGATTGATGCGATAACTCATTACGAGAAGCTGACAGGGATAATTAAAATCGAATTCACTTAGCTAGCATTAATCAGTCAATTCCAAACGAGATAACGAAGTCGCTCAAATTTCAGCAGCTATTGCATTAACAGTTCATAAATAAACAAATCGATTCCCGCATGGAGAATTTGTTGGGAGATCGATCGATAATATTTATATAATCCTGGAAGGAACAAACTATATATATCCTTGAACAACTTACATCGATCCACGCAGCTACCACGAAATACAAACGAAGAAACGAATGCAGCCGGTAACGAGACTGTTTAAAAAGCTATATATCGAGGTATACGTAAGCATCGAGGAGAAACTACATAGAGATTATTTCGCGTTTTCGCAGTCATTTTAAAATCTGCAGAAATCAGAGTGAAGAGATCCGGGATTCGCGAGGTCTAAAGCGAAATCGGCGAAATGAGATGCGAACGAAACGGCACGGCGCGGGCGGCGCGGCAGCGGCCGATTTCGTGAGGTAGAACAGGAAGTGACATAGCACGGGACGTCCGGGATTTTGTAGATAATGAGAGCGAACAGGAAATATCGTGCGGTTAACCGAACTTCGTGATTTGAGCGTTCAGTGAATGGCGGGTTACGGTGAAACAATATATTCAACGTTGATACGATCGGCGAGTAGAGAGCGGACGAAAGTAAAAATCCTATGTGCCTCACCGAAACATTATCCCCCGGACAAATACGGAGGACTCATTATTACTCATTCATTGTCCATTCATTATTTCATTTTCCACTCTTTTCCACTCTTCTTGGATACGTGCGATTGGTCCGTCGTTTGAAAGGTATTTGTGTTTTCCAATATTTTTATAATTTACAAAACAATCATTTACTTTCACGAGTTTTATTTTGATCATAATTATCGGTAATTACGCTGCGATAATTATTTCATTCGGACATATTGATTAATTTTATTGCGAAGTCTCTTTAATATTTACAATTAAATTATATTTTCACCGCGATATAACTACGTGCACGTTTTTTAAACATCGATCGATGGTTTCCTTGTAAAATATAACGTAAGAGGCGAATATTATCACGCCATCAATAAATAACTATTTCGCTGTGTGCCAAAAATTTCTATTCAATTCTTTTAATCTTACAATTTTAAATAAAATTCTATAAATTTTCGCCTCTGACGCCGAGACTGAAAGGACTCATTCATCTGCAAAGAAACCAATCAATATTCATAACCACAGTAAAATTTGACTTCTAAAATTTATTACATGCATTCATGTCATCACAGTACAGACCAACGCGACCCGTTCATAGCAACGATACAAAAAACCATACCGATTAGAGAACCCGGCTCGATTGGACGGTTTCGTGCGTCGAGAACGGTTACAAGTTACAATCGCGCCAGGAAATGGGCCAATCGCGGACGAACGCGAATGTACAATTAATATGACATTAGAGGGAACTTGGCCGCGGGGGAAGAAATCTAAAATGACACGAAATTACACGCGGTCGCCACGAAACGACAAAAAAGGACCGTGCAGGAGGGGGCGCGGCATCGAACGCGAAGAAAAGGGGGTCTCAACTATTCAAATAACTGGTGTTGTCGTGTCTGCGAAGCGAAACCGGCATTTTGCCCACCGCTATTCCTCGGATAGAACGAATTGGTCAGCTTAATTAATATCGACGAGATCTAAGAGACGGTGACGGTCCCGAAAATTGCACCGACACCGGCGACCGGTAATTTGTGAACGACAACGGGGGCGGACATATTTTCTTCTTTCCCAGGAAAAAAATCGACAATTTGAGCGCTAATTGTAACGAGAATTGGTCGTTGTAAGTTAAACTTAATATAAAATTTTCACATTTGGACTTTGCGTCGCAATATCTCCACTCGTAGGGCACGTAGCGGAAAATATTATAAGAGATACCCCCCCCCCTCCAAGTCGACCCCAAGCTATCGATCAAGCCTACTTAGAACTTGATCCGTTCACTCGTTATCGAGATCTCAACATCTCGAGTACTCGCAAATCGTCGCGTCGCGTAAAAGAGTAAAAGAGTCACGGTCGGTCTCGCCCCGCGTGTACTTGGCGCGAGACACTACCGTGTCTCTTGATACGAATTACGTGTGGTAGAAATCCTCGTCATGCCATTGGTATAAGTCCTTGTTGTCGTTAAACGACACGGTGATACGCGATTCACACGATAAACGACGATGACGATGCAATGTTTGCGTCAAATGATTACACGTTACTTCGCGAAACAATTGCGCGAAACGTTTCCATTCTCCTTAGGCCGGAATTATACCGAATCTTACGCTGAAAATTGCTGGAGTTACGATGAGACTGGACACGAACGGATTACACATTAACAAATGGAAAACTCGGTATATCTGAGAAGTAAACTACCTAATTAGATGACAATTCTCACGTCGCGTCGGTACGATCGAGAGATTAAATCGGCTGGTGTTTCTAAGAGATCAAAATGGAAACGCCAAGTATTCCTTACGGGAAACTTTTAGTTTTATACCGATCGAACGTTTTTTTTTTTCTACGAGATTCTCGCAGCAGCGAGTCGGTTCGTTCGACACGAGCGACTTTTCAACTTCATGTAAAGATGAGCTGCGCCATGTAAATATAAAATACCGGATGTACCATCCGCGCGTAGATGAAGTTACGAAAGCATGTAAATATGTGAAGAGATGGGGCGATCGGACACGGGCTGTTACGGAGTGAAAATACGCGAGGACCGACGGAGTCCATAGGACTTAAGCCAAGATACGAGATACGAGATATTTCAAAGTATTTTTCAGATTTCAGTATACGTAGCGGAACGCGAGGCGCATTCTCGAGAGATCGAGCGTCGTGCGATTTTTCTCTTTCGCCGGCGAGAGCGCGACGTGTTTCGATATTTCGACGACACGACACGCGGCGCGTTCGATAAGGACATACCAGTATTATGAATGTATAAAATTAGGCTGTACAACGTGCGAGAGGGTCTCCCGTGCGGAAACGCAGTTGATGAGTCGCCGGGAATACTCCGGCGGACGTCGACCGGCACGGCGCGTTTAGTAGTTAAGTAACGCAGCAAGAAGTACTTAGAATATATGAAAACCATGCTTTGTAAAATAATGTCTGTATAGCGAGAATTATTATATTATATGGAAAATATATTATACTGAATTTAACGTGTTTTGCGTTTTTCTTTCAGAGCCGTCGCGCCGAATCGCGTTCCCTCGCGCCGTGATTTCAAATCGAGTGACTGTAAACAAATTCTATATTTTTTTGTATTTATTTTTGTCAATGTTAACAATGTTTTGGGCAGATCAGTTAGGAGTTTTATATTTTTTGGAAATTCCACATCGCGTCTCAAAATTTCTTTCCTTTAATATCAAATTTTTATTTTCTCTAATTAAATTATAATTATATGATAGCGTATATACAAAGCGTTTATCGCGTGATTGGAGTGTTTATGAAAAAATAATAAAAGGCAATTGGATTGGTTCACGCGAGAAGAAATATATGGTGTTTCGTTCCGACGTTCCGACGAAGGGATGTTCCGAGCCGAGATTGCTGTCACGAAAGCGCCGAGCCTTTTCGTTTAACGTTCGATTTGCAACTTCGTCCATAATGTAAGTCGACTAGATTGGCGTTTAGACAAACGACCCACGGTTCTCGAGACATTTTCACGCGATGATGCATATTGTAACGTTCGCGATTAAGTGAATGCGCACTCATTTTGCGACTGTTAGAGTAAAATTGCGTCAAATTATTTTGCGCAACTCGCATTTTATTCGAGAAGCTTAGATTCGAACAAGTGAAAGTTACAAATTCTTGAAAACCGAGCTGAACGCATAATCGTCGTTCCAGAATAATTTCAATCTGCTCTTGAGCGGTAAGTAATTTTGGTAATCTATATATCTCTTTCTTCTGGACTCCTCCAAGCATGATAATTAAATAATTTCAAGTCGTTTGTTTGAATAAAACATCAAACACTATTATCCTATTGCAAAGTTTATCTTTTGCATTCTTTCACATCTGGACTCATCAATTAACATGATTAATTAGTTCGCAATCAGTAACTTTTCACACACTTTTTCCGATCTTTTGAGTGATAATGGAACTCAAAACAGTCATTACTCGAAATATTTCTTAATAACGGCTAATTTTATTAATGACATGATGATGATTTTGCGCTACGAAGTAGAAACTTTGAAGCAATTAAAGCTTTACTTTCTACGGCATTACGTATAGCTCTGCTAGGCCTCGATGAGTTTCGTGTATCGTTTTGCTACATCGTTATCCTCGCTTTACAATTTCCGCTGAACATAAATATACGGCAAAGTTTATAATCAGAAAGGATAAACGAAATTCAGGATGTATACGCACTTAACTTCTAAATTTAATTATCAAGCTATTGTGAGTGCAATATTAAAGTTAATTGCCCAGAGTAATGTGAGATGTATAAACAATGGATCTCTCTCTCTCTCTCTCTCTCTTTAGATATTTACTACAACATCGATAATATACATCCGAGCTTATGTAAGAACATATTGTTGAAAGTATTTTATCACGAATTATTCTTGAGTTACACGCAAATCTCGGAATATCTACGCAATTTTCGAATCTAAAATATTAATATCAAAAATATCGTGATTCTGCACGAAATATCAATTTCCAATTGCAAAAGAAAAAGAGATACATTATAATATATGAATATTGGCGTATTCATTTCCGGAATTACATTCCGAAGATAAATTTCATGGAAGAACGAGAACTCAACGTACGCGCGGCGTCATTACGATGACGTACGCGACGTTACGGCCCTCCTCTCCGCGCGTGTCCCATTAAGTCGAAATTTCGGCGCGGTTCAGCGACGTGTAATTTGGCGAAACCCTTATAACGTCGTCGTCGAAGGCGAAGCCTGGCGAGCGTGACAGTATGCACGGGGCTTAATCGCGTTTGCTTATTTCCGCCGTTGGCCGGTGCAATTATGTTGTGGAGAACGTGCGCGCGCGCACGCTCTCGCACTCTCTCGCCTCCCTGCATAAGGGCTTATTTTATTCCTATTAGGGTAAAACGGGTAGCCGGGACGGACGGGACGCACACTACCGTGTACCCACAATTACGTGAAATTAATTTGGGCCCCATTAGCGGTCGGCCGCGCCGCTGCCGGGGCACTAACGATTTTCCCCAGTGGCGGACACGGTCGAACGAGACGGTGCCTGTCGTGCACCGCAAATACTATTGTATACATATATTCGAGCACGTATACGTTCCATATATGTCGCATTCTTTTACGCCATGACAGTGTTTCTCCTTTCTTCCCGCGAGACGTGAGACCCGCGCTAGAGGGATTTATGGAAATTTTCTTAATCGCGCGTCGGCGTCGTTAAGTTACGATATCCACCGCGATATATACTAATGTTACTGCTACTTATACGTAGCTCGTCGCCGCAATCACGAGTGTGCCGGGGTGTGCAATTATTTTCCTTTAAGAGGCCATAAATTAACCGAGTATAAACTGTACTTGTTGCTTTTTTCATTAATGCAAATTTATACGTGTGCGCCGCAAAAATTATCTTATCCCTCTATACGTATTCTTTTCACTTTGTATTGGGGGCTATGCTATATTGTGAATAGAGTTCGTGATAAATTAAGTCGTAATTAAATCAAAAGCCAATTATAATTTGATAAATGTTCCTCTTTCAGATTTATCACGGAAAGAGTTAAGTGATTAACGTAAAAGTTAAAGGTTACATTATATTGTGGGTATAGTAGACACGCGGTATATCGCTAAAATAAAAAACGAGCGTGGCCTAGTAGACAACGCACTGGTCTATTGAGCCGAAGTCCCGGGTTCGAGCCCCAGTAGAGGGGCTAGAAAAATTATATTCGCTCATTCTCCTCTCGGAAGGCAATAGCAAACCACCGAGAGTGGTTTCTGTAGCTAACCTTCGCCACGCAAGGATCTTTAAACATTTCGATGTAATCGCGATTTTGCGTTGCAGGTTTGCACCGTGTAATAAACTCGTCCAGCGAGAGGATCTTAAATGGCAGAGTCGTCATTTGTCACCGAGCAAAGTGTACGTAATAATGAGAATTATCGTATCATTTTATCTCGAGTCATTTTTTACTCGAACTTGAGACAACCGTATAGGTACTTAGACGGATGACACTAAGTGCAAAATTACAGCAATATTTCCCCGATATATACGTCACGGATGAGGATGACTCTCCTCGAAGCGGCAATCGCACTTTGTATAATTGCAGGTTACAGCGACGAACGGATGCGCTTATTAGCTGAAAGCGGTAGGAAATCGCAGTTTTATTATTCTCCTCTTTTTCGCAAGTGTCCGTTAAAGGTTCCACGCGGCTCGCTTCCCGAAGGTAGCGGCCCTATGGAAACCGAAGAAGAAAGGAAGAAGGGCCCCGGCGCGAGAGGATGTGGTTAACCCCACGGTCAAATCGAGCTTTTGCCGGGTTTCTGCATCCTGAAACGCGGCGACAAAAGAGAATCGCCGGAACAGAAGTACGCGGCGCGACGTCCTGTCCGAGTCAATGTGCCGTTCCTTCTTCAGTTCCTGTATCGCTTTGTGATTTTGTTTTTTCGACCGTTCGATGATGAGTCATTTAAATTGCAAGAGTAAGCAAGAAGAAGAACCGAGCGTTTGGCTGAGAAACTTAACTTTAAGCTTAAAACTTTATTTACAGCGGTTTACAAAAGTAATAAAAAGATTTTATGTATTTGGGAATACAATTTTGCGCGCGAATATATTATTGAAACTATTTGTTGCCTTTTTCAAAAATTAAAATTAATGAGGGAATAAAGAATCGAGAACGAAAGAAAAAGTTTTTCAAAAGAGTGTTGAATAAAATTCCTGATCGTAAGTTTCTATATATAAAAGTGAACAATCGTATATTATTATACATATTTACATATTTTAGGAAACACGTTTCAAACTGTACAGAATCTTATTTTAACGCGAGAGAAAGTTCCGTGAAAATGTCCATCATCGCTTTCATAATGAAGAAATTAACGATGTTAACAGCGTCCATAAACGATTGTATCACATGCCTATAAATTACGCCGGCGGACGAATATTGTAACGCGCTAAATAATTCGTGCATGAATAAATATGATCGATCGGATCGAGTGTTGGCGCGCATCGATCATCGGCACGACCACACGCGATCCCAATTACGCGGACGCCTGCTTAATATTAAAAGCCGGCTGTTCGCTCGAAAAATGGCCGCGGGTCCTCGGCATGATTATCACGCCGTTTGATAAAATGCAAACGAGCTGGGGCGGCGTGCGCGCGCGTTCGCCGGTAAATAAAGTTATTTCGTAGATATGTACGTGGGTCGCGCGCGCAGAAAAGTGGCCGCGCGTAAGGACGCCGCGCGCGAAGCGAAGAGACGACGAGAAGGCAGCGAGGAAGAAAAAGGACGATCAGGATGAGCAAGAACGTATAATGTGTCGAAAAGGCACCTGCCTCTTTCGAGCTTGTTATCTTCCCATCGAGTGGTCGCAAGAAAAGCAGCTAGACTCGAGTTAGCCGATCTTATCTCGCGCCGAGACCAGCGAACCACTTATATCGTTAATTGCTCCCACTTCCGGTCTACCGCGCCTCGCCTCGTCTCGCCTCACCTCCCTTCTCCTCCTCTCGCCGTAACCATCCGGTGAGTAACGTGTGCGTGTAAAGAGCACGCATTACGCTCCGGGGCGACTTTCGCGGGCGCGGTAGTTTTATGCCCTTTTAAGCGATCTCTCGCCTAAGTGGATGCCCAGGAAGAGCAAACATCGTGTTTAAACGGCCGATGTCAGTCATTGTAGGCTTCATTTAGGGGTAAATGTGATGTTTTTAATTTAGCCTGCGCGAAGACGGAAGCGTGAAAATTGCCATCTGACTGACTAATGGTGTCTCGTGGGTGCGAATCCTCGCGGTAATTTCCGCGTTGGAATATCCGCGGCTCGCCACGTTGACGGGAAGAACAAAAATTTAGCTCGGCCTGCTGCATAGATAATCAGGCAGTTCGACAAAACATTATTTACGTTAACAATGTAATCTTGCGGTATTATATTATTAATACCATTATACGCAGCGGATTACACGTAATAACGTAATTATGGCTAATTATGCAATATCGTATCGCTGACATAAATTTTGTAGATGACATGTGACAGAATATAAAATGAATTTTATGAATGACAAGTGGCAATAACATGCATATCATACATCATAATTACACGTATACTCTTTTAAACGTTAAATTATTATTCAGCCAATCAATACGGCATGCGAAATCATAGGATAAAATAATAGCGCGTTACGTTGCGCGATAAGGAAGTCGCTAATTTTACCGAGGCAGCCTAAGGCATCGAAACAAGAAATGATATCCAATCCAATTATCAATCGTCCAGTCATTCTCTAAATATTTTTTTATTTAAACCTTTTTACGTCAAGTGGTAGAAAATGAAAGAATCCGTTTAAATTATTACATCTTATTAAAAATTATTTGTTACATCAGAAGGTTGATAGTCAGTCAGAAGGCAATTTTCACGCATAAATAATATTCTTATTATACAAACAGAATTAAATTCTGCTTACTTAAATCATGTTTTAAAAATTCATGAGCGCAATATAAAACAGTATTTTTAAAATTCTAATTTAAAGTTTAGAGAGTTTACTCACTAATAGCATTAAACGTAAAAGAATGGAATATTTGGTATGTTTTATCATATTGAAAGCATTACAGTATATTTCATTCCAGTATATTCAGAATATTACAGTAATTGCACGTGTGACGACTGCACGTGTTCCGCTATGCATAAACGCAAGTCGTGCATTAAAATTGCATGGTAAAGGCATTCCTCGCGGTACCGAGGAGGTATTACGTTCCTTTTTTTATCCGTGGAAAGAAAGAAGGAGAGCGAGAAAGATTTGTCGAAGAAGATTAAGACGAAACCAGTCCGTCGACTCGCGGAGCAGGAAAGTGAACGTGGAAAAGAAGAGAAGGGGAGCGAAGGGTGGCACGAGCATAATCGCGCTCTCGGTGTGAACACGCAAATGCGTGAGCGCATGGTCCTCGATCGAAATTCGCCTGCTGCACGCATTTTCCTCAAGCTGCGGCCACGCGGATTTTTATTTAATAAAGCGATTATATGTATATTACGAACGACAGTCTCTCTCGCGGGAGAAACTAGACTGGATATATAGTGTCGTGAATTGTTTTTATTTTTATTTTTATACATCAAATATTATTTTTCTCTTCTACACGACATCTCTCTGCATCATATCTCTGCACTTATTAACAAGAGAATCTTTGTTGGACATTTTATATAGCGCGTAATCAACGTAATTATTTTTTTTCTTTGCAGTTAATTATTTAAAATTATCGCGACATCTTTCGGAGATCATTTCCCCTATATCGTTTCTCACGCAACGTATATACGTCTCGTTAAAAGTACAGTTGTCGCGTGTGTATATGTACGATGCGACGGGCTGGCTGCCTGGCCGCAGGCAAAAAGAGTTTTGCGGACAAGCATTAAAGTGACATCATCCGCAATTTGTTATTAATCGACCATCTTACCTTGCGCATCAATTACAGAGGGGGGACATTTACGCAGGTGCGTTAACGAGGCCGATATAATCGGCGGTACTCCGTCATTATCGAATATCGCATTATCGATGCTCGTCAATGTGCCACACGAGCGAGATTTGTCGCTCGCATGGTTGCCCCCGCAGCGACAAATCATCATCGACATGACCGGACCGTTTCAATATGACCACGTTAATGGCATCATTTTAATGGGCGCGTTTCTGGCCCGTAAAACTTGCATCGATCAGTCGCTCGATACCTACACGCATCTACGCTCCTCTCCAACGCGGAAGTCTTTAAAAGAATTTATAGGACCCACGTGTAAAGTAAGCACTTTGTAGCTAATAATTTTAATAATCTTTGAATTAATTAACTCGTGATTACCATTGTGGTCCGATCGATTCCGCTCTCTCTCTCTCGACTAATTTATCGCCGCGATTTTCAGAACGACTTGTTCCAATTACGGACTAACAAAGTATTAAATCATTGGAGCGGTACGTTGATTTACAGAATAATTAATAAAAAATAATTAATCTGACTACGAAAGGTACAAAATGTAATGGGAAAGTCCATTCTATTAACACATATTATTTCAAAATTTGAAATTTTGTTTTTTTAGCAATTTTCTTTTATTTCTTGAAAAGTAATAAGATGTCTTATACATGGTTAATTTATCAATCCTAGTAATCATGTTTTTTGCTTTGTAATGTTTGAATATCGAAATAAAGTTAGGGATACGCAAAACATTAAATAATAAGTAATATAGGTGCCATGGTAAGCGATTCGATTAATCATTTAGACTCGTATTATAGTCGTATTTATAGTCATTGTATAAAAAAAGGCGTATCAAATGAGATACGTAGAATAAAGTTTCATATCTCGAGACACCGCTAGATTAATAGTCAGTCAATTAGAAATTAACTGACAGTATATACTTAGCTGATTGTAAGAAGCGAACCGACTACTTTCATGAAACTTAATGTCATTAAAGCATTGTATGACTATATATGGAACACTTTGCAATACTACATACGCGAGAAGATAATTATTAGATCTTACATTAATAACACATCTTTCGTCAACTGATATAAAGTCAAGTTATTAATAAGTAAGAATGGATAGACTATAAAAGATACATCGGAATAAAACTCGCTTATTTATTATAAGAATAAATAAATTAATAATTATTAGCGGTTTTTATTAAATAACTTAATTAAAATATATTATCTAATAATGAAATATTTTAATTGTTTGTAAAATTTATTGAAAAAAATATTGAAATAGTGCCTTCTAGTATCAGCTCATAGTGTGAACGCAAATCTCAAGTTAAAACAAAATATATTTAAGAAAGGAAACGCAAGTAACACAATTAGATTAACAATATTACTATATTCCATAGACAATTTATTTCAATTTTACACAATAATGAGTATTTAAATATCTCTTTTCAATTTTCATTATCCATGAGGTATGAAATTGACCCATAAAGGAATTTTTTTAAAAATAGATATTCTAAAAATATTAGTATTTTATCATTTCACCGTCATTATTTCATTTCACTTCTTTCTCTTTTTATTAATTATCTGAGCAAAGTAAAAAATTGACCCATATAATCTATTTAATTAAAAAATTTATGATAGAAAATTGACCAAATAAAATTATTAATAAGTATATTATATTTTTATATGGCGTTTCCCGAAAATCTGAATTGTGCTTGACACAATTATACGTGTATAAAATGTCTAATAAATTGACGGTTCTATTATAATTCCAAGATTAAATTATTCATACTAATCTGTCCTAGCCCATCCATTCTAAGGTAATAAATCCTTGAAATGTTATAATTATCTGTATTCTCACGCTCTTAATTTGAAATATATATATACACACACATATTGTATATATAAATTAAAATTTATATATATATATATATCCGATAATTTTCATTCAGATTTATTACCTTAATAAAGGAAAAAATAATGTATCACTCACCAATGCGATGCGCAGCAGCGGAGTTGTGACGACGTCGGGAAAGTTGAACTGCAAAACAGAAATATATATAAATTATAGCAAAAAGGCCACAAATAATTAATTTTTAAGTGAAATAATTGTTGCCCGCACATGAAATTAATTTTGCAGGTAGCAATTAAAAATATACAATATTTTAAATCAAATCAAGGAAAACACCGTTAAATTTTTCGCCTTAGCAAATCACGCGCCGTTACTTATACGGACTTAAGAACAGTACTAATTACATAATAATGAAATTGATTATTAAGAATTGTACGTAAAAGTCACTCAAATAATATTATTAGGCAACTAAGATCCAGTCCTGACTGTCTAACATCGTTTTTCTCTCGGTTTTTCTTGATTTCATTGTGTATCATGTCGATCGTATTTCACTTATTTATTGTTTATAAAATATTTTACTCACCTCATGGTTGCTCCGCCGTTGCCCGATGCCTCCCCCAGGCCTCCTCCTCCTCTCAGATTCCTTCGTTGCATTTCACACAGCACAACGTTCTCGAAAACACGTTTCTTATGATCGCGCATATTTATCATTAAAAGAGGATAATCATACGGCACTTTCGACTTTAATCACACACGCGACGCGCACTTTACTATATTGTTGTATGTACATCGCGACGGAAGAATAGCACAAAAAAGATACAAAACTCTATCATTCGCTCGACTATACGGCGAATCTCGCAAATAAGTAAAACGTATGAAAGTTCAACGAAGGTTTTTAAACAACGATCAATCGATAAGTATTAAAATACAGGCTTAATTACGACTTATTTATGACGTACTCATTTAAATGCATCGCTTCGCTCGACTCGGAGTCAACCCGTTTCATACACGCGACATGCCGCTTACAACCGAGAAACTCGAAAATAAAGTTGGCATTCCAATACTATGCGACACACGGTATGATAAGATCGAGTTAATGACTAATTAAGACTAATTAAGAATCCGAAGACATGCAATCGAAATTCAGCATAGAGCGTGTGCGATATATATCACACGAACGTATAAATCCAATGAAATACACGTATTATTAAACGATCGATAGACGATATATCACGGTTCTCTGTTACTG
Organism: Temnothorax longispinosus; assembly: GCF_030848805.1. NCBI lineage: Eukaryota > Metazoa > Arthropoda > Insecta > Hymenoptera > Formicidae > Temnothorax > Temnothorax longispinosus. Next base: position 4,330,791 of record NC_092360.1, read on the forward strand.
CCTCGTCCGATCCCAGCCGTTCGTCTATTCCGCACTCTCAATCTGAAAGTAACGAGCAAATTATGTTTAACTCGGCAAAAAGATTCAAACCGCGATGCGAGAGATACTTTCGAATCTAAGCGTTGAAAGAATAATTAATTATTGCTCGTATAAATACCGCGATAGTGCAGTAATTTCCATTCGCGATCATTATACGCGAGTGAACAAATCGCGCGAGATACTCGCTTTGATAAACAGTCAATATGGGTAACGGTTGTTAACTGCGGTAGTTAATTAATCGAGGCAAGCTAATCGTAATAATGATAGAGCTTGGATATCTTCTAGTACATGGTCGCCTTTCGATGGATAATACACGGCGACACGCGGAGCGTGCCTCTGCCTCTGCCTACTGCCTCGCCCCTCGCCGCTATGTTGCCGACTCCGAGTCCATCCGAGTCTCGACGCGCGCGCCCGATTGACGATTCGGCGACTCGGCGCGCCCGCTGCCCGCGCCGCCGCGCGCCGCTCGGCCTTGCGTATCAAAACAAACACCAAGGCCAACTAATTTCCGTTACTACGAAATAAATATATGTTGAATATTCTATTTCCTTCAAACCGATTTTAAGTAATAAGTGGGCTGTTACGGAATATTTGACGCTTTATTTTCTAGACTCATCATGCAGCGTCGCCTAATAAGATAACGATTAATTCCGTTTGACTGAAAGAGTGTTTTGGAATTGAAATATTGTTATTTTTCTACGAAATAAATATACATTAAATATTCTGTTTCCTTCAAATTAAATTTCGATAAGCGGGCTGTTACGGCATATTTGACGCTTTATTTTCTAGACTCATCAGCGTCGCCTAAGATAACGATTAATTCCGTTTGACTGAAAGAGTGTTTTGGAATTAAAATATTGTTATTTTTCTACGAAATAAATATACATCGAATATTCTGTTTCCTTAATTCAAATTGATTTCGATAAGTGGGCTGTTAAGGTATATTTGGCGCTTTATTTTGTAGACTCATCGCAGCGTCGCCTGTATAAGATAATGATTATTCCGTTTAATCGAGAGTGTTGGAATAGAAATATTGTTATTACTCTACGAAATAAATATACGTCGAACATTCTGCTTCCTTCAAATTGATTTCGATAAGTGGGCCGTTACGGTATATTCGATGTCTTATTTTTGTAGACTCGTCAGCGTCGGCTAAGATAACGATTATTGCGTTTGATCGAGAGAGCGTTTTGGAATGAAATATTTGTTATTACTCTACGAAATAAATATACGTCGAACATTCCGTTTTCTTCAAATTGATTTCGATAAATGGGTTGTTACGGCATATTTGGTGCTTCATTTCGTAGACTCATCAGCATCGTCTAAGATAACGATATTATTCCGCTTGATCGAGAGAGCGTTTTGGAATGGAAATATGGTTACTTGAATGTTAATTAATGAGAGAATTTGTCTTGAGCCGGGTGACATGTATGTAAATGTGTATTACTAACAGCAAACTTTAACTGTTACATGTGAATTTTTTTCTTTCACCGACAATTTGAATGGCAGATTAATTATTCTATTTAAAAAGAATTATTAAATTTATTATCGAAGAATAAAATTTATCCTCATTTACCTGTTTCGATCGAATAACCATTCATGAAAACGAATTTATTATTACTTTCAAATTTTTTTATCTAGCAATAAAAGAAGACTGAAATCATGTGAGTGATTTCAGTAAATCGAGAATTATTTTATGTTTTTAAATAAATCGAAAAAAGATCAGATTAAAACGTCCTAAAAAATATTTGTCTCAATTCTGTTACAAATATAATTTAACGAAATAATTTGATATAAATACGTAAAGAATAGAACATTCGGGTTTTATTTATTTCGTCGTACATTAAACATTTTATGGCTGGATTAGCTTTTTATACACGGCGTCCCTCGTCCGTTTGTTTGTTTCGAATATAAATAACGTAACGTAAGTAGCGTATACACAAGTATCACCGCGCTATACATTCGCGTTTACTGGTTGTGAGACTCGGAGCCACAACGAGAACTGCATGCTTCTCTCTCGTGTGTCATTATGTTATTATCTCTCAAAACGCGATCACGACAAGTGCCAGGAGAAAACACCGTCATTCTTGACAAGCTCAGTAAGAACTTATCAGTTTGTGATTACTGATTAAGAATTCGTAATGAGAATCGTAATCGTATCAAAGAGATATAGCTCGATCTTTAGATATTTCGCGCAATTTATTCATTTGAAGCATGTATCTAATACTTCGTGATAGAGTATAAATTTTCTTAAACAATAATGCGTTGTGCAATAACCGACATACCTCTTGCTCAATCATTGTTAATTATGTTTCACAAGCTGTATCCCAGATAGCACACAATATTCTATGAATATTCTTACAAAGTGTGAATGTTCTTTAATTTTGGAATATTCGAATAGAATATTATATGAATATACGTAAAATGTTTATACTTTCTCGCGTTTATATATAGTCGAGCAGTCAGTTTTTAAAAGAGTGTCGTCGAAATACATATCGCTTATCTCGAACACACGTGTTCGTCCAAAATAAGTTATTGTCGCCACCAAATGCAAATTCCGTTTGTCCGCCCTTCCTTAATATTCCTGACGTCGCCGAAGTTTCTGATGGTGTTATGCCCGATCTACAATAGCTGTAGTAAGCTGTAGTAAGCCTCAAGCCGTAAGAAATTGACCAATTACAGGCGAATGTGAGGAGAATAATCGACTGTGATTGGTCAGTTTCTTACATCTTGAGGCTTACTACAGCTTACTACAGCTATTGTAGATCGGGCATTATAGATAACCTCTCCGCTTATTTAAACCAACTAGAGGCCTAGATAATCTGATTATCTATAGGCCTCTAAAACCAACGTCTTGTGAAAAGCTTATATTTCTTTTCTTATTCTTATTCTTATGTGCTAAATTCTCTTTGTCGGAAGTCTTTATATTGCAGCGTTAAATAAGGAAGCCTTATTTAATATCTGCATCTGCAGATAATTATATTTTGTGATATTTCCTGCGCAGAGTACACAGAGATTGAGATACGAAGCATATAGATTATATAGAGCAAGTACAAATCAAAAACTTTCTTACTAGTTTCATTTCTTATTTTTTCATTGTTATGTATGTACACATGCAATTGCCAGGGAAAATCCTATAATTATTTTTCTGCAGTTTGAAAAAATCTTTCTCTTTTACTTTAAATTTAACTTACTTGAATTTCTTTTTCGATTTCAAATTATATATGGTACTAGCCTTATATTGCATTATAATAGTATTTTGTATATAAATTATAAATATTATTGTAAATAAGAATGCCTAAATGCAAAAAAATTAAAAAAAAAACTAAATTAATTAAATTTGTGTATTTATTAATTACATATATAAACCAGTTCTTTAATACATATATCTACATATTCCAATAATCACAGTTGTTCTAAAAAACATGGAGTTGTCCATTTTCAAAAACAATTAAGTTCATCTTTTTTTATAAGGAAGACGAAAATTAGATAAAATACAATAGAAATTGATAATGTATAAATGTTAAAATTAAGAAACCGATAATATCAGTTAAGTAATAGATGATATTAACACTCTAACATTCTCATGTTGTATTATTTTCTAATTTTCTGTTTTTCTTGTAAAAAAGGTGAAATTAATTTAGCTGTTTTGGAAAATAAAAACTTATATGGTCATAAAATAGGGGTAAACAATACAGTTGTTGGCCACTCTACAATGATTGGCCATATCTTAAAAAATTAAAGATTATAAAGAAATACTATTAAAATGTTTAAAAGTGTTTTTCTTAAAAGTGTATTAAATATTTTGTATTTATATAATAGAAAACATTTTAATAGTATTTCTTTTATAATCCTTAATTTTTTAAGATGTGGCCAATCATTGTAGAGCGGCCAACAATAACTGTACTGTTTACTCCTATTTATTTTATGTGCTATATGTAAATATATAGAATAATCTATAAAACATTTTGTGAAATGCTTATAGAATATTCTATAAATATGCATACAATATATATTATATAGAATATTCGATAAATTATTCTACTTGTATTAAAAAAACATTTGAAGTGCCATTCGAATATATTATAAAGATACTGTAAATATATAAGATTGACTTATAGAATATTCGAAATATTCTTGAAGATTTTTCATAGAACGTTCATAGAAATGTTTAGTGCTATCTGGGATGTAACTACGTGACCGACTGTTAAAATAGTAATGGAAGCGTCAGCGCCGGCAGCGTCGTCAGCGAATAACACAGTACTGCCAACGTTCCAAAATATGCGTCTGTGTGTGTCGAGCGGGGAATTCAAAAGTTCATATTTGAACAATATCTAGTACATTGGAGAAGATAGAGAGAAAAGAAATTATGAATCGAAGCAATAGATGATTGTAATTATTGTTTCGTAATATTTCTAGGCGGTATAATAACTTTTTTATGACTATAAGATCTGAACGTGTCTCGTTTTCGCATCGCGTCTTGACAGAAACTTATTTGAGCTGTCTGCCGATATCAATGTAATTTAAAAGATAATTGAATTGTATAAATAGCGAATAATTTAAAGTCATGATATATCCATCGTTTATTAATAATTTCCGAGTTCAGAGATTTCTCAGTTTTCGCATGTTTTAAAAAATCTTTTCTTTTGAGTTTCAGGTTTCTTTACATAATCATTCTTTTCTCAAGTTATCTGCGGAAAAAATTTGTTATTTGAAAAGCTAATTACAAATATGATCCTCTCTCAATTGTCGAGAGATGATTGAACCGCGAGAAACAAAATTCAGTCTTAAGACAAACTTTTTAACTTTATTTAACCCTCCGTCTGTATGTTCTTTTTGCCCCCTCGGAGTGCTTACGTGGGTCTGTCACGTTTGACGCTATTTTTCCCTTAAAGTATTTTAAAAAATCTGAAAAAATTCATGAAACATCTGTCCGCATTGTAGTTGATGATTTTATAGTCACTTTCGTAAATATTTATTCAATATTTTCTGGAAGGCTTGCAAGTTTTACGAACAGATATATCATTTTTGGCTCGAACGTCGTAGACCCACGTATACAGACGCAGGGTTAAAACTTGTTCTTTAATTAAATCGTGATTCCTAAATTTAATCGCAATTGCAAATATAATGTAACGGATATCAAATTAAATCGCAAGATATATTTATATCGTATCATATTTCAAGACTGGTTTCAGTTGAGTTCTTCGGCAAAAACACGACCATAAATGCGAAGGACTTCCGTCTATTCGTTTATCGCTTACGTTTTTCTCGATACGCGTTCCTCGCCTATGCCCGTTCTAGACTGGAGGATGAGCCGACTCTCGGCTCATCCGAGTATGGTGTAGACGGGTAAAAATCTATAGTTTATGTATAGTTTATGTCACGTACACTATAGAAGGCGGATGAGCCGAGAGTCGGCTCATCCTCCAGTCTAGAACGGGCACTATAAATCTCAATTTATCGGCGTTAAAAACGGATCATCTCGGTAAGGGCTATCGCGCACAAAATTGCATAAGCTACACAAGCATAGCATAAGACCGGTTGACCAATGAGCATCTTACGTATGTACCTAAATCAACATGGCAACTTTATGCTGGATGCTCATTGGTCCAAACGGTCTTATTCTATGCATATGCAGCTATGTCATTTTGTGTGCGATGGCCTTAAAAATAGATCTTGAACTCACGCTGGCCATGGCGCGATCAGAAATGATCCGAATACCGGCACATTGCAACTCGCGCAACTGACGCGTGTCTGATCGCGCCGATCGCGGTCGAGTAATGAATTATCGGCGCGGTCGATCGCGATAGCCGTCGAATGTTTAGCCAACATCAGTCTCTTCCGCGCGGGGCGCGTCGTAGCTTTCCCTGCGTAGTAAACCACACGTGCGCGCGCGTACGCGCGTTCACGCACACGAGCGCAAGCGAGCGTGTCGACGGAGATAACGCGGCCATTCAGCGTTCGGCCGAATTGGCCGAGCACATGTCGGACGGAATTTAAATATTGTAATTAGAACGAGAGCGCGTAATCGCGGGACGGATCGGGATGAGACGGCCCGAGCCCGAGCCGTCGAGGAGTTTTACCACCGACGTGTTTCGGTGGGCGAGCCCGGGGCCCGGGGCGAGCATATGGTCGCACAATTACCGGCGCGAAACTCCGAAAAACACGGGAGACATGGGCAAGCACGACTCTTATCGGCGCTCACGATCCCGGTCATTTTCGGCCGCGTCCGTTGAAAAAGTCGTCAGGCCGAGGACACCGTGTTCGCCCTTCGTTACGTGTAACGTATCTCCCGGAAACCTAAATCGAGTTCGCGATGTTGCACGGCATTGTGCGCACGCTGTATCTTGTGATCGCAAGTGGACAGAAACATCCTACAAAAACAAAACAAAAAAAAAAGTAAAATCGTGTCGCAAGATGAAGATAAACTGCTTAAGCATCTTCGCGAACTGACAATTTATCAATTGAAGGTCTCGTGATAGCAGGAAATTTTTTAGCAACAAAGTAATCGTATTTATATGTAACATTCTCTTGGAATGTAATTGTATATAATTTGTCGAAAACGCTTTCAGTATAGGGGTGCGTTCGGATTCTTCACCCGAGTGCCAAAAGTCCTACAGTATATATGTTACGTGCACTATAGATTTTCAGCCCCCAGGTGGGGAATCGAAACGCACCCCAGGATAAAACACTGCGCGACGATGAAATAATTCTAGATATAAAATACCTTTATGTTAAAAGCGGAAAATAAAGAGTCGCGTATTCGATCTGACTGAATCGGTATAAAAAAAAAAAGAACAGCTTATTATTTAATTCGATATGCCACGTGGTAGGTATCGCTCGCCGGCACCTACACGTACGTGAAACCGTGATTTCCAGCGGCGGCAAATTGATAAAGTGAGTGACAAGTCGTTAAATCACCTGCGGGAACGGTCATCGAGACGCGCGATTGCATGTGTAGTCGCACTTTCGCGTGTGCGCGACAAGAGCCAACGACTGAAAGCGGGCGAGGGGGAGGAAAAATGGTAAAAGATAAAAACGTCAGATTTCGTCAGCCGTTCAGGAAAAGGTAAGTGCGGAATGAGAGCGGAATTAAAAATATCAGCAATTAACTCTTACTCTGTTGCACGGGGCAGCGATAATTAGCGCTTTACCTGGAAAACTTTTATTCTACGTCGTAATGATTCGCGATTTAGCTGAATGAAATTACGAGGAAGAAACGAACTTGAGGCCCACGCATTGTTCTCTACCGTGCAGAAAAGGGGCGTGGATCGAGCGCGCCATCCACAGGGCGATTAGTTTAATTCTTTAATTTTTGTAAATTGCTTTTTTTCTATATACGGGAATACGATTGCTTTATTTTCGTTGGCACATTTTTTCCGGGCCGTTCTCTCCGATTCCATTCAAGGCGTGGAAAAGGGAAAAGCGCGGAAGAATGAAATTTTACACGTGACAAGAGACTACTCGCGATAACCGCCGCGCGTTTCCCATGAAAACAGAAATTGGGCGTTGCAAGAGAAATTACGGTCGAAATTGGGTGAGAACCACTGGGAACACGCGGGGATTGTTTTACTTGGCGGCCTTCCTGGTGCGGACGTCGCAATTGGCGTGGCGGTCTAAATAGTGTCTACCATATTCCATCCTCCCCGACACTCGACAACTTACGCTAATTCTGACACCAACCGCGCGCGCGCGTACACACTTTCTCTTTCACCATACGGTCGTTCTCAACGAATTCAGATCCCAATCTCGATCGTCAGAACGTAAGCAACGTGCGTAAAAAAAACGGAAGTTCCGGCGAGATCCGAGGAAACGATTGCGCGGATTAGGCGCGTGAATCTCATGACAGTGGCGGGTGTAAAGTGGCCGGGAATTAAGCATTATAAGCATCGGTGTGTGCGTAATTGAAATCATATGATCTTTTCAATTATAAAGAGATTTACCATGTCGTTGTCGGAAGATGCGAAGAAATATATCATAATAACAATTAAATTATGAAAACAATACAGAAAGCAATGCTCTCCTCTTCCTCGTTCGTAAAAAGGGGAGAAATTTTAAAGCTTAGCAGGTGTGTGCGCTTCGTAATCTACTGCGAGAGATCGTGATTCCATTTCCGCACTTTTATAACGCGATCGCGATGGAAAGAAAGGCGCCGCTGCTACCATTCGAATTAACGAACAATTACCGTCACTTCGTGAGATGACTCGCGCGATCCGAGTCCGAGGGCCTCACGGGTGTGTATAATATTATCCGTTGAAACGGCTTTCGAATCGTCAGCGGCGCGATGGTCGGCGGTTTCAAAAGGACGCTCGATGAAAAGCGAGAAGAGATCGGAACGAAAGTGTAGCGCTACAAGGACAATTGAAATTTCGCTCGGACGGAGAATTGACATGGGGAAAATAATTTCTTCCGTCCGGAACAATTGCTACTACTCTCAGGTGGACGATGATGAGCCGGCCGGCGCGGGGCCGAGATCGCAACGACGCGCCGGGCAGTGGGAAGCGGATTCTGGGAAATCGAGCGCCGAAGAGAGAGAGAAGGGGGGGGGCTTCGAAGACTCAGACCCACGATGATGGATGAAGAATCATTTAGGGAAGAAGAGTGGTAAGGACTCTCCGCGCGCGGGAAGGAACTATTAATTATGACAAAAGGGACCGCGGTTCGGCATCGGGCATATAAGCGGCGGGCCCCGAAAAGGAGCAAGCGATTAGTTACTTTAACCAAATTATCTCGCGGACAATGGGCCCAACAGGTGAGAAGTCTTCTTTTGCTTCGTGTTTCTGATTCGGAAGAAGATCGTTGCCCTCGCGACGCGTCACACTAGCGGAAAAAGGATGCAAATCAACCTTAGAATCGAGACCATGCGAATCTTCCGCACTGGAACGACTGATCTTCGCTTCGAGTGATTTGCCAGGTGAGTTTGTTGAATTTCGATATTTATTTTGAAATATGAAAATTTTCTATTGTTGCGTTCATATTTTATGGTATTTAAAAAAAAATAGAAATATAAAATAATTCTCTGTAATAACCGCTTAGAGAGGCCTATATTACTCGCGTGTTTTTTTAAATGTAATTACTCAAGTGGGGTGTATTTTATACTCATACTTTATATCCAGTTTTTGATGATTTTTACAATTAAATAAAGATTGATAAACAATCAATTTTAGAGGGAACGCTAATTCGATCAGAACTGGATTTTGGCCTAATATTATTCGTGTACAAAGATGATATTCTGGTATATCTTTTAGATAAAGATAAGTATGAAAGTTCTTTAATTGTGAGACAATTTGTGCAACATTTTATCGATAAAAAAGTTTTACTCTGTGAATTTAGTAGATTTCTAAGGTTGAGGTGTATTTTACACCTCACACGAGTAACGTAAAGATAATCATGCATGGAAACTATGTGATATCAAATTTTTATCTTTAGTGGCTTATAGTATAATTGTTTTCCCCAAACAGCTCGTATATTTCGTCCCGTTCTGACTATCTGAAAAATTAATTCGTTGACACCTCGTTTCTCTCCTTCACCTCGATATCTTTTAGCTTTTGAAAATCAATTACCGACGCCGTGTTTCTCTCGTCCATCGGCCCGTCCCGCCATTTTCAGGAGGCGCACAATACGCGCCGATGCGCAATTACGTCAATTACACCAAACTCGGTAGCTAAATTGGATGTGCACGCATACAGGCACGGAGTGGAGTAACGGCCAGTTATCCAATATCCAGGACGCCGTGACGGCGACCGCGATGGTTTCAGGTCGTCGTTTCCATTGTGCCCCGAGTGGACAAGATGATCGTCGCTCATTTGTTTCCTGGCGGGGCGCGTCTCGACGCGCGGCAACAACGGCAGCAGCAACAGCAGCAGCAGCAGCAGCAGCAGCAACAACAACGCGACCGACGGACGGACGGGCAGCGTGCACCAGCGGCCGACAAGACTGCCTGTAATTTCGTACGTCAGCGCCGAATATTAATTCGAATTCCTGCCTCGGCCTCCGGTCTGCCGTGACCGGACCAGGTGAGTAGGAGAGACGCAGGAGGCGAAGGCGAGTAGCAGGAGAGAGGGGCAGTTTTTGTCCGGTAAATGAAATATCTTCGGTAGCCGGGCGTCCCGCGGCGATCGAGTTCGCTTCCACCGGCTTTTGTACCGGCGTCGGATTCTTCGGCGACTCCCCGTAGCGGATAAGTGGAATCATTTCAACGATCGTCTACGAAGATCGAGCTGCGCCGGGTCCTGCGGACAGCATCGCTAATACGGCGCTCTTGACTCGCTTCTGAACGCAACGATCGTCGCTTCCTCCCGCGACTCCTCGAAGTGAGTTCCTCTCGATTTTATTTCAAATCTGGAGCAGCATGTAAATTCCTTACGAGCTCATTGGATTCGCGTTTGTCCACGTCGAAAACGCCTCACGAGTCAGTCGTATTGAGGAAACCAAGTACATAATAATGCACTATGAGATATAATTAAGTTGTATACCTACGGAAGAAATTTCGAATAAATTAACCACTGGAGAGAGGGGAATGTTGCGAATGTGGATACTAGAACTAACAAAAATTAGGCATTATTGAATATCGCATTCTTCGTTCGTTCATTCCCATGCAAAATTACTCCCGTCGAAATTGATTCCTTTTTCGTATCGAAAAGTTTAGCGCGGTCGACGATAATCTTAAATTAATTCGAGAATACCAATCAGCCGATACAACACTCGTGGTAATCCGCCGCTAATTGACGGGACCATCTGCATTCTTTACGGGTCCATCGTAATCTCCCCTCGCTGAGAAATCGCGGAACCGTCGAATTCGTCGCGTTTATCGGCTGAAGTGCATTTCCTCGCCGATAAGATGCGCCAGCAGCTGCATCGGTTACATTCAACTCGTAACGTCACTTTGAGAGACCTCAGGATGAACGCCTTAATTTTATACGGCAGTACCGGCTTCTTTTAGGGGTGTTAAAAACGAGCAGTTTCTATCAAGAACTAATTTTTCTCGTTACAAAGACGATATCTTAAATTTAAGATCGGCATGTGCAAATATTTTTCAAGACATTTTTTGAACAGAATCTACATCTTCTAAAAAAGCTAAATTTTTGCATAAGAAGTTATAGATCCCAATTTATTCAATTTTTCACAATAAATATATTTTATCTAAAAAGTTAGAGATGAAAGCTATAATCATAGGTTGCAGGAATATAGTTAAAAAATCTCGCTTAGGGAGTCGATACGCCTAAAGCCGGTGCTGCACGGCAGGTCCATGTCGTTAGAAGGGAACAAGTCGATCGCGGCAGATATCAGAAAAGCACGAGCGAACGACGTCGTGCATCGGAGTGGTCGCGCCAAAAGGGAAGACGGCAGATAATTAAGGCGCTATGTAGTAAACGCTTGGGCATTTGTGTGTACGTGCGTGTATGCGTGGCCGACATGTATTGTGCGTATCGGGTCGAGTACATAACTCCGTGACACATATTGATGATGGTAGCACTGCCATCTTTTAACTGATACCCTCGCCTCTTCGTCTTTGTTTCCTACCGACGCGCACGGTGGCGGATAAGCATTGCCGTGTGCGAAAAACGCGAGATTCGACGATATCGAGATTGATGCCCTCGTAAAAATCAGATTTCGCGAGTACGAAGCGACAAAATCCGATCCTTCAATCGGGTCATTTACGAACATCGCGCAATAAAAAAAAAGTCGCATGATCGATTTAAGTAAAGTTGGGAATTTAACGAGGAATATGAAAAGTATAAATATGAAAATATTAAAATCTTCTAGTTTTACGTAAAGGTATAACATTCAACACACGTATAATATGCGCATGGACAATTAACAGTGTCTAGTAGGAGCACAAATGTAATATTTAGAATTTAACATTTTTATGTGGTCCAATAGTTGTAAATATTACGAACGTTGGAAGAAGATAAATGTTCGCTGCTAAGAACTGCTAAAACGGCGAGAATCATTAAAAGTGGTGTTACAAGGAATTCTCATTAAGGTGATGTTTCGATATAACTATAATATCACGTGTCCGTTACATAATACAGAAATGAAGAGAAAGAAGCTCGTACATAAGTCGGCGACACATATTGATGATGGTAGCACTGCCGTCTTTTAACTACCGCTCGTCTCCTCTCGTTCTTTCTTCCACACGGCGGCGGCTGTGCGCTGCCAAGAGAGATCGGCGAAGACCGGATGACGCGCGGATGAAACGGGAGGTGGGTACATTAGGGGGCTAATTTGGCAGCGTGCCGGTTGTTAATTTTAATTGCAAAAATAATACGGCAAAAAACTTTCGCCGTCCGGACCAACGGGCTCGGGCTGTTACAAACGAGCCTTGGATGGTACGCGGAATCGCGAATTTCTTTTTTGGAGTGGAACACGCGTACGATATCGTACGACGTGAGACGCCAAACATTGGAACTGAAAATATTAAGGCATTATCACGGTCGCGTTAATGCATGCAGCAAAAATGTTGGCAATGCCTCTGACTCGGATGAATATAATGCGTTGACGTTTGTATATACAATTTCTGACCTGACGCTAATTTATCGATTCTTTATTCACAATCAGAAATAATAGAACAGATAATTGTGTTCCCGCAATCCAGAAAGATTAGTTGAAGCTTGTGAAATTTATTTAATAATAGAAAATTTCTTTCTAAAGTGCATTATTTTTTTCATTAGTCTTATCGTTTAATTAGACGCACACATATCTTCTAAATGTATTACGAATAATTCAGTTTTTGTCACGAAATTATCAGAAATAATGTTCAGTTAATTATTTCGGAACGATGAAAAACGGGAAGAAAATTAGATACACGTTTCATTCTTTTTACTATTTATTCCTAGGATACATAATTTCTTCGAGAGACATGATTTACATACACATGTCAATATTATTATACGATAATTATGACATGTGCACTTCCGCCTTGCAACGCGCGGTAAAAACCAGCTTTTCACGGCACAGTGCTCATCCTCACGTAATGTAAAAGTCTGATCCTGTCAAGGATCTTTCGGCGCAGCCCTTCAGCCGGCGCGAGGACGTCACAGGCTACACACAAGCCCGCGACGGAATAATTTGTCAAACTTGTCAAGGAGACAGCGGCGCGACCGTGGCTTGGCCTAATGAAGCGTCACGAAATTCCTCTGCGAAACACGTTGACGATTTATCCGGCCCATTGCACCCCGACTAGCTCACCATGAGAACGGTCTTATTTCACGGGACGTTACGACGCGCCTTCGGCGCGCTTACGAGCGCGGAACTCCGCAAAAACGTCCCGCGAACGAGGAAATCGCGGCAACGCAATCCGCGCGCCAAAGCGAATCGCAAAACGTGCCAATCCGTAGGAACGTCGACTACTCCGCGTGTACCGATCGCGGATCGTGACGGCTCTATCTCTCGTAGTAAGTAAACTCCGGGAACGTAGTCTCGCTTATAGAATGATAGTTAACATGCGCGACTAAAGATTATAAAATTTCGATAGAATAATAAAAAGCAATATTAGGATATATATTAGGTATATACATGGCACAGGATTGTGCATTTAACTATAATATTGATAACGCATGTAGGTCATTGATAAAGAAATTATGATCAAAGAATTGACATTTGTCTTTATCTTTTTGTCTGATAAGACTATAACGAGAAATTGATATTCGCGTTTGTGAATGTAATAAAGAATATATTGCGTAATTACTGGGCGTATTAAGGTTCTGCGGCGCGCGCGTTCAAGATTTAATCGAACGCAAACAGCCGTTCGGTATTTTTCAACCTTTCCTTGGTAATTGGTTTTTCACGCCTCGGGACTGCTCGCGAAGACACCCGGCGCGGCGTCACGGTGCAAACCGGCCGCGCCGATGCGCGCCGGAGAGTAGCGTTAATAAAAAGTAGCTCGGGGTGGAGCAGCTGGCCAGCTAAGTGAAATTAATTGGCGCCGATAACTTAGCATACAGATAGCAGGACGGGAGGACCGCGAAGGCGAGGTAGCGCGATGGTGCCCACGCCCGACCGTATCGCCCGCATACGTGAGCGATTTCGAGACGTCGTCGTCGTCGTCGTCGTCATCGTCGTCGGCGTCGCGTGCATTGGTGTTGCGCCTCGCTCATCGTAGGCGCGCGCGCGAATATATCGTTGTATGCATATCTTCTCGTGCACACGGCCGTCTGCATAAAAGGCCGGGTCTGCACATCGCCTTTATGATGCAAAGAAGGCCTGCATTAGCCGGCAACAATGCATCGACCACGGCCTCCACCCCCCGTGCCGCTCCGACTGTACTGTACCCCTTCTACCTTCGTCCCCTGCCCACCCCTCTTCGCCTCTGCCCGCTCTGCTTCCCTCGACTCCCCGGCCCGCGCGCGGTTCTTCTTTTTCTCTGGTAACAGGCTTGTTAAAGTAATAACTCTAATTATACACCGTTCCGATACACCTTCTCACCTTTTTCAATGAGCCGCTCGAGAGCGCGTTACGTCTCTCGTTTTCTTCCGCCGCGCGTTTCTTTGTCCTACGCGTCCGCCAGCGTGATCTTCCCTCTCCCTCCCATGCCCCGGAATCGTCTTCTTCTTCGTCTTCTTCGTCGCGCGCGAAGCATGAACCGAAAGTTCCGGTTAGGTTGCATCCGGTGCAAAATGGGGTTGAATGTAATGCGCGGCTATATGCATAATTTATACCATCGCGAAGTCGCGAAGGGAAGCGAGGATAGCCTCGAGAGACTGAGCATGTTTGCGACGACTCTCACGCACCTCTTAAGATAGTCAGCGAGTAATAGAAGTGTAAACGGAATTTTTTTAAATTTCGTAAATATTTTAAAATATATATTTTTACAAGTATAAGACAAACGATGAATTCTATATTTGTAAATCTAATCTGACATACTAATAGTGAAAGTATTGTAAAATGTGATAGTAATTTCATATCTACTCGACATATCTTGAAACGCTGCGAGTTGTACAATATTGTTTAACAAAAATGTCGTACAAAATAATTTTGTCGTAAACAACGGAAACATCTTTCAGCTTGTATTTGTCCAGCGAAAGCGTTAATCCTAGTCAATCGAATCTTTTCTCCGGGGTGAAGCGAGATTCAATAACCCGATGCAATCGCAATCGGAAACTTGCGAGCAGCGGAAGCTTATCAGTGAAGATTGCCCGGTAAACTCGGGGCTCGGGGCGTCTCCTTTCGCAGCCCGGGCACGCAGCAGATAGTAAAGGGAGGCAAGTGTCGTCGTCCTCTTGAGGACGTGCCTCTGTAAGTACCCGAACAATTCGTCTTTAAATCCAATTAGCCGCGAGTCGGTCGGCGGTCGTAACAATAACACTTTACCCTTTACAATGCGGTGGCGCGGTTGCTTAATACCGTGTTCGCCACGCCCCCGCGTGCAAAGCCCCCTCTGGTCCCTCTTCACCACTGTCCCCACCTCCGTGTAGTCAGTCCCCTCTCCGGGCTTCTCTCATGTGCCGGTGCCCTTTTGTTTCGCGGTTCATTTGTCTTTCCTCCTATCTCTCTCCGTGCCGCCCTTTCGTCTTTTCTCGCTCGTTTCCTCTCTTCTTTCCTCACGTTTTGGATCGGGTTCTCCTTCTCTTTGTTTTCCTCGCTCTCTTTCTCCCTGACTCCCTTTTCTCGCTCTTTCTGTTTCCACGGTTCGGCCCACCGTCTCGATGGGATCCCTCTGACCACATCATGGTCGAGAATTGTCCAGTCCCCGTACGGCCACAAAGCGATAAATTAACCTGCATCGAGAGCACGCTCGTAAAGGTATCGTTCATGGTATACCGCACATTATGACCGATCAATGAGAATGTCACCCGTAGAGACAAGTTAGGTGGTCACCTTGGATTTCTGTGTGGAATAAAGGTAGATTTTACACTTGTTAACATAGCGACCGCAAAGCATAAAATCTTTTTCACGTGCAACAAAGTGGACATGTTAAATGATGCTTTTGGAAATGTGCTTGTCGGTTCATTCAAAAGATTATTATTTACTATTTCAGTTTTCACGCATTATACTTATACATTTGTATATGGTGATTCTAGTAACTGGGTTGGATTACAGGTCTTTTCTAACAATAAGTCAAGAAAGAAAAAACGGAAAGAGGAAAATCTTTTCCTGTAATTCTATTCTTTTTAACAATGCACTAATACATTTGCAAAATACAACATCGCATTTTCTTTTTAAATGAAATCATATATCTTCTTTAACATATAAATCGATTCTTTTCATTATACTGTATAAAAGGTATATTATAATAGGTTACGGTAATTGAAAGAATTTTTTTATGGTTATGGAGTTTTTTGAAAGCTATTAACATATATATTCGCAGATTTTTCCTTCAGAAAATAACTTGAAATAACGAATTATAATAGTTTGTCCTAATGTAACTAGTGACCAATTTGGGAATATTAAAAAACATTAAAAAATATGTTAGAAAATGTATTTTTAAAATGCCATGATGATACATCTGAGCACTTAATATAATAAAGTATTAAGTATGTAACAAAGTATATAGTAAAGTAAATACTGACCCTCCAGTTATCTAACTTTTAATACTTTTATACGAAGAATAATGAGAAGAATTTATGCTGAAAAAGTATATAATGCCATTAAAAAAAACTGTTGCATCTTACAAGTGCATTGATGCATTGTTCGAAAAAATATAATCACAGAATAGTAGATCCTATTAAACAATGAAAGATTTTCTTCTACTTTTTTCTAATTTGACTTAAAAAAGAGCTAATCTAGCCCAGTTACTAGAATCACCTTGTATATTTATATAGATTCCATTCAGTCAGTTTAGATGCGAACACGCGTTCGTTTGTGCTCCAATCCGCAAGTTATGCAATATTGATCGGTAATAAGAACGTTCTTAAGTACTCCACATTTCTTTGTGATATTGTGTATATCCGACTTGATTACTTGATTACTGGTCTATTCAAATCAGGAAATTACAGAGAATATTAATCACCGCGCTGTTTAGCGCAAGGCATTAGGGAGAAGTGTATTAATTACCGCGCTGTTTAATGCAGAGGATTATGAAGAAAATGATGGGAAAAAAGTTTTTTAAGATCGATAGAAAAGAGAACGCAGCGCGGAACACTGTACGCTTCTCAATGATAATAATGAGTGATCGCTTCAATAATAATTTACGAATAATAATAATGACCTGATTTATTTTAATGAACCTTATTTCTCTAAGATTACGTTTAGACTATGACGAATTATACGAGTATTACTGTTGCAACCGATTGTTAGGATTCACTATAATTCGCTCATTGTGGACGGTTCTTTCACAAATCGATTATTAGCAGAAAGAAAAAAATCGTCCGTCCCGTAACGTTACGGGCCGTAACAATGATTTCATGCGATTCCTTTCGGGTCCGTCCAGGATAGGCAATTGATAAAAGACTAATATTTCGTCATAATGACGGCACGAACTCGCGGGCATTTAATTCCCAACGACTCACCTCCCAGCCTCCCTCGCCGCAACGATCCATAAGCGATCTTTCGTCTGGACCGGATAATAAAGACTCGATATAATAAGGGCCAGATTCCGCGATTGATCACGACCTACGGTCGAACTGCCGCGCCGGCGACATCGTCGCTCGCAGTCTCAGAGGGGGAGCTTTTTTTCGCAATTCCGACTCCGATCGCCGGCGATTGTCCCCTTACCCCCTTCATTCCCGGATAATGACGGAACGATCTCGGGCATTTAATTTCCAAGTCTCTCCCGCGTCCCCGTCGACCGCGCGAGGGAGGACTCTCTTGTCGGGCGGGGGCGAGTCCGTTCAAATGACAGTAATATCGTTGCCTTGCGGTTTTGTGCACCACCGTCTGATTATAGTCTACTTCCGCCGCGTAAACAACGGTCTCGGACAAACCTCTCTTAATGGCCTCTACCCCTCCGCGGGCGGGCAGATGTGGGGTGCATCGTCTCCACACATTGGCACTCCATCTCTCCCCTAATTTCGCGAGGGTATATAGCTATATCGCGAGTAAACGTGAAATTTATCGTTTGTCGTTGCGACACTTATAGTTGATTCTCTCTAACTTTACTAAAATTACCGGTTTTATTTCTCGTGGAGCAATCTTCATGAGATTAGTGACGAAAATTGTCGATCGGAGAAGATATGAATTGCAAAATAGCCATGCGGTATACATAAACGACAAAGCAGAGGCAAAGCCGAAGACTCGTGAATTACTTATGAAACATACACGTACGCGTTTTCTTTTGCTGTTTAATAGATTATGCTCTCTCGAAACGTTACAGAGAAGTCGCCAGATTACGGTGGGCAAGCTCACCGTAACTCGCTGCTTTGACATATATCTGCCGCAGCTGCTGGCGCGCTGAAATTCTAAGGGCCAATTATACGTATTCCGACGTGGAAGGTAGAGAGATGGTTGAGCGGGTCACGGGCGCATCCCGCGTGCAACGAGCTTTAAGGTACGGGACCGGGTAATGAATTGTGTTTCATTTCAGTTGCTCCGAAACGTGTAATTTCGCCTCTCCGAGTTCGCCTAATTAGGCGGGGACATCTGTGCCCAGAGGCTCTCATACGGCGAGCGCGGCGCTTACGTTGCGTTTGTGTTTCCATTATGCTGAAACAGCTTTACCACGCGGTGACAGTAAATTGCGGTGCGCAAACGTGGATAAAAAGGACAGCGCGAAATGGGCGAGAAACTTGAAACGCGCGATTGAAATCGTAGATAGAGTCTTGTCAAAACCGTAAGCTAGTTAACTGTTGTTCACTACGCACCTTTCGCCTACACAGCGTTTGCTTCGAACACAATAATCAAATACCTCGAAGCCGATATTCTTTTCTCCCTTCTTTTCATTTACGCATTTATTGCGCGATAATGAAATGTTTGCTTGGATTATAAGTTATCCATATGAGCGCAAGGTCGTCGAAACGCTTTCGAGAGCCGTCCGCAAAAGGCGACCCCGCGTTTTCCAGGCACGTCTCTCTACCTCGGCCTCTGTAATTTCGTGCTAATACCACTCGCCGCGGAAAATATTATCCCGCGTGCCAATCGCAATGTAATCTTCCTATCTATTACGGACGACTCGAGACTCGCGTACACGTACCTACGTAGACGCGAACTTTTGATCTTATCAACGCGATATTACGGAATCACACACGGAAACCCGTGGTGGTGAGACGTATCTCTTATTGAAGAAATCAGGGATCTGTAAACGTCTAATCTCGAATGCAATAAACCGCGAGTCATTCTCTCACGGGCCATAACAACAACCTGGTCGTAATTGATCGTCGTCAAATACTTCAGATTTTCGAGTATCGTTAACGACGATCCGTTTCATAATTCATAAGACGCTTTTGACTAACGATAAATCGATAAATTCCTATCGATTCTCGACTTGTAAAGTAATGCATTATTTAACAATAAATTTGCATTATGAATTAAAATAGGGGATGACACGTTGAAGAAAATAATGATCTCCGCGTAGGAATAATCAATCACGTTCTATTGCCATTAGGGTAACCAGCAGCTTGTTGTTATACACCGTGTCCGTAAATGACGAAATGCTATTTTTGCAACAATCGCGATCTTTTTATCTAGCACAAACGATCCATCTGTTCGCCTCGCACTTCCGTGCAGATACATGTGCTTCCGATCTTATCGCCGTAATATTACGTCCCAATCAAAAACGTCCAAACGCCGTTATCGGAGAGGAACCGTATCCCCGATCTGTATATCTAGATTTAAATTGCAAATTCTTAAACTCAACGACATTTACAGTCTTTAGACAGGTCCCGTCGGTGGTATATCGCGCAATTTGTAAATTTGTTATCCACTGTGCCGATCGTAATCGTTCTGTCGATCGCCGCGGACCTGGCCTTTACAATCGTGGAATCGCGATGATGCACTTTCGATCTTATCGTCATTACATTGCGCCGCGTATCGAACGGTACAGGTGTCGGCTGTTGGCTGAAAGGCATTGTTCGTATCTCGTTCATCGATAATATCCCAAATATAAATACGTTTCTTACTCGCGATGCCAGCTGCAATCGCTTTTCTCTCTCTCTCTCTCTCTTTCTCTTTCTCTTTCTCGGAAAAAAGATATATTTAACAACCGAAAGAAACGACTCGTTATGATACTTCTTATTGACCGGCAAGAGAGGAGAATGACTCAAACTCGTAAGCTTCTGACATTTACGTGCGTCACAGAACGTTAACTTCATTGGATAACCGTTTTCTTTGGCAATCGCAAAATAATCGTTTTAGCCATTACCGGAGAATAATCACGGTACACTTATCCGCAAGTAGTTATCTCTTTGTAATCACCGCGATTTTAGAATCGAAATTTTCAGGCGAGCGCGTTCATCGAGGGACTTTCTTTTTTTCTGAAACGGTAACGAAAACGGCGAAATTGACCGGCGAAATTACTGGTTAATTATCTGCCTATTATTAGTAGAAGTATTTCTAAACAAATACCATAAATCACAGACTTCGCAATTTCGACGTATTTCGGTGATTTTAAGTGAACTTTAAGCAAACATGTATTGGATTATTGTTTGATATCGCCGTAAGATTGTTACGGCAATATTTATAAACTTATGTCTAGTTAAATTTATCACTTGCTCTTTCTGTGGTGCACATATTTAACCGGGGCTAATTTTGATTTCTCATATATATACAATTATGATCTCAGCGGTGTCACCATTCAAGACATTTTCATTATTGAAAATGGTTATTATCATTATTTACCTGAGACAAAATGATTTTACATGACATTGCATGAAAAAATAACCATTACTTGAACAAAGCGGCGTGTTTGAAGACATTTAGAACTTAGAACATTTGTAAACCTAGTTAATGAAATAGTTCGTTTATTTTCTTTGTTACGATGATTTCCATTCGTTTCAAGGTAATCCTTCCAGTTTTACGACCTTTATGTATTTATTTCCAAAGAAGAATTTCGGAAATTATCTAAAGAAGAATTTAACCACTAATCTGTTCAACCATTCCCAGCAGTTAAAATAACAAAGAGAGGAAGTTTAACTGAAAATGTCTTTCCATTAGTAAGTACATTGTGATCCTTTTTTTCTTGTCCTTTATTTAGGTCTCCGACCTTTCTTCAATGTGAATATTTCTTTCTTGAATATTTTTGAAAGTGAATTGATTTTTATGCTTCAAGCTTATGGTTTATTATCGGTATGAGACAACATTTTTTTCTCAAAAAGACACGTAGCTTAACCATTAATTGTTAATATAGAAAAAATCCTTTTTTCAAAAAGTCTTAGCTTCCCTACATAGAAGCCTTGTCCAAATATTCACCTTTATTTGTACGCACCGCTGTCAGCCCTTTCTTTTAGATTTGAAAACATCCGTAGCACAAGTCACGCCCGGCTAAAAACGTTTATTGATGCGATATTTCAAAGGTTCAGGAACATTTTACAGACAGATCTCCTGTATTCATCCATTGTTGTGTTACGTATCATTTTCTATATCATATATGCAATTTGGATACTTCAATCTGTTAATATCTCTTAACAAAATTAGAACAAATTTTGCTCGAAGCGTATCTTTATTGTTTCGTCAGATTTCTTTTACTGTGTTATAATAGTGTATTTCTAACACGACAGAGGCAGCGAAAGGATTAAAAGAAAGTCGTAGATCTAGGAACTATATTTATATCCCGCATTTAGTACTAAATGTAGGCCGTCTGATTTTCAGTTCACGATAACGTTGCATGCAATCTCCATATTAGACAAATATAAAGATAGTAATTTGTGAGCTTACCGAGCTATGAATATATGCATCGGTAGAGATCTAGCTACCTAAATTTATGAATCCGTCGATTTCTAGAGATATGGCAATCTACGGCTCTATCTCGCATATCTCATGTCAGATTACTATCTGTTATACAGAGCAGTCTTCAGCTACTCCGTACGCAATAATAATTCTACGTAAATGTTCATTTCAACAAATGTATAATACGTTGAACAACCCTCTGTGTGCTTCCAACAATCAATGTCTCATATATCTCAACATATATCTCAAGCACAATTTTCTGCATTAACGTCACAATGTGGTTCTCTTTACCGTATTATTTTATAAACTTATTGTTCCTCATCATTTTAATAATTACTACATCATGCGTGTGAGTAACTATACGCATATAGAGGTGCCAGGTGCCAAATCTAAGCGATGATTCGGATTCGGTATCTCGCATTATGCTAATACGCTAATCGTTCGAGACAGCTCGACACTTATCTCGTTCCCGAGATGCAGGACGAACGTGCCAGTTTCTCGAAACGACCTCGTGTCACGATCTCTCATCTCACGTATATAGATATATACGTATGCTGGGGATCAGCAAAGTGATCGCGCTGCATCGATCGTGTTACGGTGTCTCCGTCCCTTCCAGTTCGTTCGGCCAGATTTCGCGCATGATCGCATCCGAATTGTCACCGACATGTAGACACCTTTTAAATTGTCACAATAAGGAAAACGCAATTTTTTGCAATATACCGTATTCTCAAATAAATTAAGGACTACAGTATGCAATCGTTTACCGATGGTGATACAAATCCAAGATGAAAGTTATAACACCTTGTAATTTATTTATCTCAATCAGTAATGGGGAAGAGATTACTTTTTAATCATAAACATGTATCTTACAATATTTTTTCTACATTAAAGTTAAGGAGTAACTTTTCTCGATGTGTATAATTTATATTAATTTTATTATTAATATAATAATTATATTAATTATCAATTTAATTATTGATATATTTTTATCTGTGCATAAGACAACGTATAACGTATTATTGATTTAAAAATGCATTATATTGTTAATACATATTGTATAGATATTCCATTTAGTTCAATTTATTTTTCAGTCGCAGTGCCGTAGCCATTGTGATTCTGACATGTATACTTTTATAATTCACCGGCTTCGATAAATCTGGATTATTTTTTATGAATTTTCTTTGGCTAAAGATTCCGCAGAAAATAGCACATGATGGAAGCCTCTTACGGAGTTCCATGAGCTCATCCCCCCGTAAAAGACACCCTGGACCTCCCACGTTGGATATACGATACGTGAGGATCCGGGTGACAATCCCGATGGCTAATTGACCGTGCCAGCCGTGTCGATGATCTTTAAAAACATGCGCCGGGTCATAATCGCCTGAGACACGACACGCTGTATCATCCAAGGTATAATGTTTTCTCTGTTGAAAGTCTTCAAAAAAATCGAATACAGTAACGCACCATTGCATTTTAAGCTTGCGTCGTTCGGTATTTTTCCAATGTTGTTTCTCGTTAGGATTGTTGCTGAATATCGCTGTTTTGCGTTCATCCTTATTACAATGAATATTTTCAAATTTATTCCCATGAGATTAAAAAGAGACTCGACATTTCCCAATAAGAATCGATTTATTTATTACTCTGCTTAGCTTAATTATCTGCTTCTCGTATTTTACAGATTTAGGCATAAGATTTAGCCGACCAACTCGAAATCAATCTTTCTAAAGAAAAAGTACGAAATATTATTATGGTGGGGGGGAGGGGGAGGGGGCAGCGGAATGTGAGGGGCTCTCGTGGGCCTCGGTAAACGGATGGGACGATTGTTTTCCGAGGCAATCACGCGACGGCCAGCAGTACGGTAGCAGAATCGTACGGCGGCACGAATTCCGCGCAATCACGGCGAATTATTCGACTGATTGGATCGTTTATGCTGATCCTTTGATCTCGCGCTCCCATCCCCTAGGGCCCCCTCTCCTTACGCGTCTACGCAAAGTTGGCGTCCTGGCCGTCCTGGGTCCGTTAGAGTTTATCCATCGCGGCATCGGCCGAATAAGGACGGAATAAAATAAGGAACGCTGCCCGCTCGTGGATCGAGCTGCGGTCAGGGACAATCAGCCGGCGAATTACCGATATGATTGCTACTGAAATATTCCCGCCGACAAAGGTCGAAATCCCCCGAAGGGGATTCCTTCGCGGCCACCCGCCAGCCTCGCGTCGACTTTTTGTTTGCCCACACCTAGATTGATATTTCACCGAGCGTGCGCGATATGGACCTGTTGACATGCGTTGCACAGTTCGTTTATACTAAATGTCAGAGCGACATATAGCTGAAAACAATAGTTCTATCTGACGTACCTACGTTAGGATCATCGATTTGAAGCCTGAATTTTATGCCAGATGAATATTGTGAGAGTATACAAGAAACAAAATATTGTTTAATTAAATTCTTTTAACTATTATAGATCGTAAATTAATCGAAGACTCTTACCGCGTGGCACATACGGCACTTCTGCATATAATGCATATGAAGCTATAATTTTATTGACGTCATGAATACAATGTTATTCGTAGTACCTATATATATAATGTTATTCAAAGAATGGCAGAGCCCGTCTGACTTTCGGGCGTTCAATGTTCCGCGAATATTGTACGGCGACTCCGCGAGAACATGACAATGGGAACGCTCGTCGAAGATGACGATAAGAGTAATGGCGCAATGAAGCTCTCCTTCTTGCCGTCATTATACTCGCTGCTTTATTATCGCGTTGCTGGGTAGCCCGCTCGTTATTGCCCGCCGTTAAACGAGAGCAAAGGACTAATAACGAAGCGGGACCGAGCTGGCTGCCGTGAATTAACGCCAGCATAAATTCCCATAGACACCTCCTTAATCGACGTGTTCCTCTACACACGCTTACACACGCGCGCTTCCACATACACACATACATATACACACGCATACATATGTCCTCGTTCAGGTAATATCTTCGCATTGGATTAGACACACAAACTCCTGACAAGAAACCGCGAGCCGTCCGACAATATTGCGTCGCTACACAAATACAGTAACCGATACAGTTACTCGCTCTTAATTGTTCCGAGCATATGAATAAAGAAATCGTTTAACGGCTGAAAACACAAGGCTAATGAAGGATGATCGCGATAACTGCACATTCAGTATCATGAAAACTGTATAACTATAGCGGCACACATTTGAAAGTCAATATCACACGATAGAATTGATATTTGAATGTTATTTGTGCCTGAACTTTTGAAGATATTTAAATAGCGTAAAAAAAAAGAATGGAATCGATGGAATTTTTTTATTACTGTGTAGGTCAATATGGACACAATCATTTTTATCTGCCACAAAATGTTACGGTTTTCCAAATTACAATTAATTGCATTAAAAACCGAGTTATTTGTCAATAAAATATGTGTAAAAAATAAGAAAAAGAAAGTAAAAAACTAAAAATATAAATAAACAGGCGAAAGATACACGAATTTTGCAAAATCTTATATAAAAACTTTTATATTGTGAAGATAATACTTATATGGTCGCTTATGCCCTTCTATGAATAATTTTTGCAGCGAGATACGAATTTAGCACGCGAGGCAGATACGCGGGGCCGAATTCAGATGCATTTTCGAAGCGAGCGCGAGCCGCGAGCGAGAAATTAGTGCGGTCAGTCGCGGGTTTAAGCGCGGAAACCCCGCGGGCATACACGAGCGGATTTCTTCTTCGGTGCAAGCTGCAAGGTGGCGATGTGGTGATGGTGACGATGGTGGTTGTGTGATGATGGTGTTGGTGGTGGTAGATGGATTCGCGGCGAAGTCGGTGCGGAACGACGGCAATTAATAGCGGGTGCCTATAGAACGCCCGCGGAAGTAAAAATAAAGCGGCACGAAGCGCGCCCCTTTGGCGGCACCATGGTCGAGTCATTAAGCAGTCCATGGGGGTGAGGTGAAAGAGAGAGAAAGAGAGAGAAAGAGAGAGAAAGAGAGAGAGAAGAGTTCTGACGATGGCAAAGGGGGAGGGCACACTGTATAATGTCCCGTGCGTTACCGCGGGATAGCGAAACGCGGTGCATGTTGCATGCACGCGCACGCCCGCGATGCAGTGGCACGGGTCGAACAATAAAATCTGTAATTGCCTGTAATTGCCGGTCCTACGTGTTTGTTTTCGATCGGGAGCAGGGAGGGAAGGGGGAACTCTCTGCAACGACAGTCGGACTCAATACACTCGCTAATATTGCGAATTGTTTGATGAATATTTATGACGTGCGGAGGTTAACGCGAGTATCTCGCAATTATGTTGGGATATTTTTTAACAGTTTCTTGCCGCCCAGAGTATATAGCGGCAGAACTTCGAGTTATGAAAAATTTATTCGTGTAAAATCAGATATAATTTGCAATTTGAAATTATTTATGCTGCGATTTAACATTAGAAATCTAATGTAGAATCTAATCGATAGGTAAAATTTTATAAACGTGTATTCATAAAAGTGCCAAGGTGTGCATCCTCTAAATTTTTCAAAATTATTTTCGTCTGATTTTTTTAATGAACAAATTTACATAAATAAAGTATAATGGATGCGATGCTGATCGAAATCATTTCAAAAAGGACAAGGTGTGGTAAAAACGCGTGAAAAAGATACCTGCATTTCTCATCTCATTGTTTGCAATTACACAGCCCCATTAACGTCGTTTTGACATCGTTCGATAACCGGCTTTGACGTCACTCGTGAGTAGTCAGCGAGTGTGCATCCGCGGACGAAATGGACGATTGATCAGCCGCGATCAGACGCGCAGTCCTCGCTTAATGAAGGTAATTAAGTTTTTCTGCATCTCGAAGTCGCCACCACCACCACGTGCATGATGGATGTTTTGTCCGATCTCGTACGAAAGTGGTAGCACGCAGGGAAAGGGCGTGAGGGGGAGTGGGGGGGACCAAATAGACCCAGAAGACGAATGAAAAATTAGTCCTTAAAAAAAAAGAAAGAAAGAGAGAGAGAGAGAGATGGAGAGAGAGAGAGAGCGCGTTTTTGCATCGTTCTCGCCATCCTTTCGTCTCCTCGGGCAACGATCTGATTGCCGTCTCAGATGCGGTGCATCGATGCGCCTGTTACGTTATTACGCGAATTAATTTGATTTATTACAGAAAACACAGGAGAGAACGATACGAAAATGTTCCTGGGTTCGACGTCCTGCGTTAGATTGAGAAGGTCGAGGGACATCAGGGACGAGCTCCGTGCGCCTTTATGATTGCGAGAAGTCTTTCGCGCAAAAAGGAATCTGCAGAAAACGGTCGCGTACTCGCTAATCGGTTTATAATGACGCGGCAAATGTTTTACCGTTTTTTTTTTACAATTATGTTCTGATATTCACGTGGAAGATACCGATAAGGAAATTTCTGTTTTAGACAAATATTGAGTATACACAAACAAGATTTTAATATATTTTTAAACAGCTCCATTAACGTCGCTAAAAATCGTTGATTAAGTTTTCAATGTTTATAAAAAGAATTAAGATAAAAAATATATATTACAAAGAGGATATTATTTTCAACATAATTTTTTATTTATATAGCAATAACAACCATTTGTTATATCCTAATATTTTTTTTAGTTTTGGAATTCTCGCCGCACTCAAGTCCGTTAGTGCATGTTAAGGTGCAAATCGCTTGGTGCAAATATGCGTCAAATACGATGGTTTGCTACCCCGAAGGAGAGACGCAAAAGTAGCAACTAAGAGCACGGTCCGATCCGGTCGAAGGATCGCGAGAAAGAAATAAGGAAAAAAAGGGGGAAGAAAGAAAGAAAGAAAGAGTTGGACGATGGACGAAGAAGCGCGACCGCGGTGGGCAATGAGTTCTCAATTTAGCCGGGTGCCTTCCGAGGAGGGATTAAAACGATTACCGAGATTGAGGGAGCGAGATGGACCGACTCTCTCGACGGCGCGGCGCGGCGGCGGAGCTGCGAGGAAAACGATCGTGCCGCTGGAATTCTCGTTCGAGACGATTACGTCATTAGTAGGAACGGCACGGTAACAAGAGAGGAGATATGCCCATACGCGATATGCGTGTGCCCGCGCCGCGCAACTCTCCATCCATTTCCACTTCCACGTTGTGTATACCGAGCCTCGTGTATACGAGTGTACGACGCATCGCGCGCGGGGCATTTGCGGTACCAACAGGACCCGCGCATCGGGATACGGTACGTACGTATACGTTCCTACGCGCGCAATGAATACGTGCCGGCATGCGGGTTCGCTATCATTTTATCAATCACGCCAGGAGTCAACCTACGGCGGCGCCTCGCGGAACGTTGAGAATGCACGTTAATAGAAATAACGACAATACGATTTACCGGGACATCGTGTTTGGGACATTTCTCGAGCATACATTTCTAATTTATTCCCTTTGTTTGCGATCATCTCGTTTTAATACATGCTAGCGTATTAAAATAATAAGGAAGAAGAGTTAGGATATATGAGCTAGTATGGAAAATTGAGGCTTCGAAGCATAACTTTGGATTCGAAAAATTTATGTTTAAAATAAGTTGTGTATTTGTGTTATTGTAATATAATTTATGAGATACGCGTAAAAAGATATTTGTATCGAGATTATAAAAATTTCACGGTCCACTTTTTGCCACACATCCGTGTCGAATACTGAATGAGAGACGTGGAACCGTATGAGTGCACGATGCGGGCATTTTATTCTGCATAGAGTACGTCGTATTAAGCCACGTAAACATCCCGGAATAATCGGTACAATCGATGAAGCCCGATCCGGGCGAAGGGATCATAAAAATCGACGGGGGTTTATCGGATCGGCGGATTAATTCATCGATGAGATCGGGCAGCCGAGCTCGGGATGCTGCGAGGAGATCGGTCAAAGACGGAATGCAGTCTTGCCGCAAGAGAGACTTTGTAAGCGATCGGCCAATCGACTCTTTCGCAAGTTTGCGCAATGTAGATCAGCGCGAGACACAGCGGTGCGGTGTATTCATGCGCGGGGTATTCTTCTTTCGGCCTCGCCCAGCAGCGTGTACCGACCATGCATCAAGGACACTACTCGGAAGGCACTGTTTGTCCCTACATATAGAACTAAAATCGGGCTTTTCCTGACAGATAGAAGTAATACGAATAATTAAAAATGATTAAAGAAAGTAGACTATGACATTTGATTTTTTTAATTTCATAATTGGAATTCTATAACTTGGTATGTAACGTCATAAACCAGTCAGATTTAAAAAAATTTCCTTCATTAGTCCCACTTGTTTTTCTGTCTTAGATAATAAATCATTTATTTGACACCTTAATATTCGTGTTCGCCCATTTATTAGCCCATGGCATGACCTTTTCATATTGCTTTGCAAATAATTGGTTCTCTTAAAGTTTCATGATTTTGCGCTATTATATCGCGCAGTGATTTATTCATCACTTTGGTGTAATAAGTGTTGAGAGGTATGACGAAAGGTATGACGAGATAAACCGAAAAGTTTAATTGAACTTTATATTCCAGTGTGATTAGTAGTTGAGTGTGATTAGTAGTTGACAAGTGAGATTAGTAGTTTCTTATGTCTGTTTAAATGGACTATTATGTTCGGACATTCGCGTTCGCTGTTCGTTCGGTGTTCGTTCGCTAAGTGTATATACCCAGCTTTAGAAGTTATTTGATTATTTCATTAAAATATCACGTCAATGTATTACTTCTTCTGTCGTTAGGCTATCTAATCGTAAGATACGCATACACCGACATATTTGCTAATATAATGCGATAATCTATATCGCATGTGATAGCCCATGTTCCGTTCCTTCCTTGTTTTCTGGTCGTCAACATCGTCCGCGGCCACACGTTACGGGCTTCAAACCACAGAGCTTAAGGTTCCCATATGTATCATATGTTGTCGACACGCACGCAAACGCACGCGCGCGGATTCTCACGACGGATGCACGCACGTCATTCGCTTAAAAGTCGATCGCAAAAATACTCCTTTGCGAAAGTCTATAAGTCTGCAGATGCAATAGATTAAGAATCTGAGGTATTAAAATTACTTTCAATTTCTGTTAGTTATGGAAAAAATATCCCTTATGTAAGGGAATTACGTCGACGATTCGATTTTAAGTAAATTATTATTATGATTGTACATTTGTTACGCATTGACATGTTGTTACGTAAACTGTTATGTAAAATTTTGAATTGTTGTTGAAAAACTCACTCATTATTTATTAGAAGTAAAAAAAAAAAATAATAATTTATATAAGACTGCATAACGATACGTGGTTGAAATGCGTTTACGTGTTAAGTTAGCAAATGTCAATCTCTTTTTAACAGAGGAGCCAGGAGACACCGTGTTTGCTGATGTCAAGTTAAATATAGGATACTGAATGAGTCAGCTTGCGCCAGTATTTCATGCATAAAAGTTGCTGAGTAGCTTCTCATTCACTTTAAGTGCCATTAAAAATGGTTTGTATCTAAAACTGGTATATATTTACGTATATTATGAAAAAATATGTCATTAAATCAAATTAACAAGAAGAATGAACAAGAATTAATAGTCGCGCAATAATCTTATGGAAATTCAATAAAATTGAATTTAAACCTAAACGTAAATCAATATACTATTTTTACTTTTGATAAGCAAGGAGTGAGGTTTTTCAGTGACATTTTATAATTGTTGACAGGCATAGATGTGACAACGTGATAAAAGGCGAAACGGTGTAAGTATACAGGAAACCATACCGCGATACTCGCTAACTGCTGTAGGACAGACTGCGGTTTCTGCGGCATTATATTCGTTTACCTTGCATTAATCATGGCGTTTTATGGTAATTCAATAGCGTCCTTCCCCAGTCGAGGTTCTTGCCGTCTTTCGCTCTGTAATCGATCCCATAACGTCGATATGATTCGTGGTACGGCGGGGATCGTGCGCACCGGTAACCCGATCGATCCAACCGATCGATCGATCAGTTGTCGTCATCGCCCTCGACCGATTTACTATATACAACGTCGATGAAAATGTCCTCTTATGGACAAGCGATTTGTTCGTTAATAATTCCATAGAGTTGGCGTCGAATGAATATGCTTCGCGATTAAGTTTGAATCAAAAAGTTATTTTTATTTTAATTCACGATTTGTTCGCTGTTAAATATTAAAGGATGAAACTTAAATCGATAAGTTAAATAACATTTTGTTATTATTATCTATTATGTGTGTCAGAATTTTATTATTTTAACTTCATTGGTTTTAACTTAAATTAACGATATATCGAGTAGAAGCAGGCGACCTATAAGAATGATTAAAAATGACTCAAATTAAGTATAATTTGACACTACGAATTTAACGGTGTTTGGTAGATACAGTGTATAACTACAAAAAAGGTAATGTCTTTTTTCTAAATTTTTTATATAATTTTAGTCATAAAGAGATTCTTAGCATTGAGGGATAATAAATTGATGATATTATTATCCTATCTTAAATGCGCAGATGCCAAAAATTTGCTTCACGATAATCCCTCGTACATTGCGAGTAGGCTACAAAATGACGATCCATTAAGAATGATGACTTCTGACAGCATCGCTGCGAACAAAAGTCATTGCTCCTCGAAGAGGAGAGGTTTTCTCAGATATTTTTCAGATATATAATACTCTGAGCGGTTAGCTTCGTGCGCGCTCCATCGCCTCCGATCATATCCTATGAGCGGGACGTAGAGGAAGAAAGGATCCGATAATAAGCCCGGACGTCATCCTTGAGTCGACGAAGAAGGGGAAACGTTCGTGGTTAAAGCGTGTTAAAATAGCTCTGACATAATTCTAGAAGACAATGCCCAACCTGTCCAGATCTATTGATAAAAGTGAAGATATATCTCACTAGATAAAGTACTGTCATAAATCTGTATCGCTGACCATGCTCGAACATAGGAACAGTTTAATAACGTGGCATCTATTTTTCTAAAGTATATATCTATGGTTAAAAAAAAAAAATATATATATATATATAAACAGAAGTTTTTGCTAAAAAAACAAATACAATAAATAGAAACTGTATGTAATTCAAATATAAAAAAACATCTCGCTAAATTTGCAATAATAAACTGATAAGAGTCGTACCCAGATGTGCCAGAAAAAACGGTCATTTTTGTTATAATATAAACTAACATGTCAGTTACACAACACGGTTGAAGTACTGATAAGTGCAGGCGTAAAAACGATTCTCCAGCGTGCCGAAGTCTCTCACGGGGCTACTGTACAACGCACGCGGGCTCGTTCCCAGGTTGGAAGAAACCGAATAAGAAGGTGGTGCATCAGGAAGAAGGAGGCAAAGAAGAAGAAGATGAGGAAAGAGAAGCCAATGATATTTTTGCGGTGGCGCAAAGTTAAGGCCGTGGCCGCAGAGCAAACGTCGGTCGGCCGCAATCTTCGGTCAATTTCCGAGCAAGGGCCAAGCAATCTCGCTGAGCAAACAAAAAGGTGGCCACCGTGGGTTATCTTTCGTAAAAAAAAAGAAGTGGGAGGGGGGTTCGAGTGGGGGTATAGGCGACGCGGAGCGAGATGGAGAGAATCGTTGATCGACCCTTTGTCGGTGGCCCCGTCGAACGGAGATGCTTCAGTGGCAATCGCATCGATAATTTCACTTCGTTTCTCGACTACCGTATACTCCTCGTACAACTATCCAATCTCGCTGCCATTGCATCGCATCGCATCGCATCGCATCGTATCGAATCCCTCCCTCCATCGAGCGATTTTTCGAAAATCTTTCGAACAACATTCTTATGGGTGAACAGCTGCTCTTATGGAACAGCATTCCATAATTTCTCCCCATGAGAAACTTACGTCCTTCTTTAACTTCCAGATATAAAAAGTGCAAGAGGCATTTCAGACAAAGAGTTTCATTGCAACCGATGTAATTTTCATAAAATGATTTCTATCGTGTGACTTTCGTTTTTAAAGTAACCGAATTATTTAATATATTTTTTAATATATTTTTGTATTAGCTGCTTATTCTCACTGATACATTTATCAGAATTTTATATATTGTTCATCATATTATACTATAATATTTCACCATAATGTACCTTGCGCTGATCTCAGTTAAGAAGAAAAGGCAGGTTGAGTTAATCTCTGTTTAATGACTGCCTTATCTTCGACGCAACTTAATTGCCGTCGACCAATCATCAGCGTGACGGCTATCGAGAATTAAGAGACTTGTATCGCGACGCATCGTACTTTCCGTCGCGACGGAGCAGTAAATTACAGTCGCTCTGGAGGACTATCAGTTTTCCATCACGACTCAATTACCGTCCGTCCAATTAATGCCCCAGAATTTTTCTTATCGAAACCAGACGATTTCGTGGGAGTCTGAGGTTAAGACACCGGTCGATCGATCTTTCTATGCGTCAGCCTCGCGCCGAGCGAAAACAAATGAGTTCCGGACAGCCGCCGCTTCGGAGCGGTTCCTTTTGAAGCCCTTCGATGCCCAGCAGCTCCAAAAGATCGGAGCAATTCCCTCACGGTAGCCACGCTGACCCTAACGCTTTTCTTATATTTCCTTTTTCCATTCTTTTTTAACATTCTGTATCTACTCGATGTATCTACTAAATGTTAAGTTGCAAGTCTAAATCGCTGATAAATGAAGTCCGTGGACAATGTAGCGTAGTACTTTAGATTCGAAAGGATTAAGATTATTTTGTCTGATAATCGGTAATGAATAGTTTCATACAATCTCTTTTGGATTCGAATCATTAGTTCTATATATCGCAAGCGATAGATAAAGAAAATACAAAAGATTTGTTTAGTTTAAACATGTCGGTTTTACTTCAGAGAATGGTTACTCTGGAGACTTTTTAATTTCCATTATTGAAAAACTATTATCTATATAAAGACAAATATGCCGATTGAATTACAACAAAAATAGTATTTTATTATTCTAGGATGTATTATCCATTGTACCGAATTGTTAAATAAATATTTTCTCTATTCCACAACTAAAACCACGCGATAAAAAGAAAATTAACAAGTTGCATTGTAGAAAATATTTAGAAAGTAATTAGTTCATACAACACTGGCAATTTTTACATTTTTAAAAATGTAAAAAAATGTAAAAATTGCCAGTTGTTTTATCGCATAAAGAGTGTTATATAAATCAAGTTAGTTGCCAAGGAATCGGAACGGTTCGTGAGGAAAATTATCGTAGAAATAAAAATTGAATCGATAAAATCTATCTTTTATAAGCGTTACTCGAACTCCTTAGGCATTTGAAAAGGCAGGCTAATTATAAGATTGCAATTAAAACTGTAATCGTTGCCGATCTCGTTATAAACAGAGAAAGAGAAAGTGGAGTACTAAATGCTAACAATAGCTCGTGATATGATTAATTCCGGTTGATAATATTGATTAATTATGAACCAGGAAGTGATACCGCAATACGTAAAGATCATTGTTGAATTTCTCAGGAAGCTGAAAATTAACTGTATATATCGTATATCTCTCTGCAAATATATTACAAGCTCCAGGAAGTGTAATAAAAATATTCATTAATATAACACGTTTCCGAACAAGAGATAGATCGATCTCGTGGAAGAGATAGTAATGAGAAAATTGCGCAGTATTTAGCAAACTTGTGATACGTGAAGAAAGAGAGGCGCCGCAAGGTCGAATTCTACGGCGGGTAGGGGCTACTCTGTCCTAAATCCCTTTTTAGAAGGATAATAGAAAAGTTATCGGCGGCGGGACAATAGTAGGAGGGGTTTGTAATTAATAGCCTTTCCACAGAGTGACGTTTCGCCGTAATTCATTGGCGTAGGCGAAGGGGATAATAAACCCGAATGCTTTTCGCCCGACGAGAGTCGAGAATCGAGCGCGATAGACTCGCGTGTGCGCGTTTTGCTTTATTTTCGCCGGGACAACCAATCGCTTCCGAAAGCAGATCGCGAGAGAAAGAATAATTTATACTCACGCATTTTTTTCCCCGCCGCGCGACAAAAGCGATCGATGGAGCGAAAGTCGCGTCGCAAATATCACGATTTTACAAGACGAAAAGCCGCTCCCGCCGTCTCCTCCTTTACCGTCATGAGTCCGGGCGGTAATTAATTAAGTTTGACTTACCGCATGAATTACAGGGGTTCGAGTTAATTAATTAATTGTAACTTAGCCCACCCTCGAGCGGAGCGCTCTAAGGGGATTTTGTCACCTTTTAAAAGCCGCTGCAAAGGCTCGACTTGCTGCGCAGGAAATAATGAATGTCCCTGAATAAGAGGCCCCTTTTGAGCTTGCCATCGATTCATAAATCGTCGCAATAAAGCGCACTGTATTCGTATATAATCGCGAGCGAAATGACGACAATACCTACTTTCCGTCAGACCGGCGCGGGTAATCTTTTTATTATTAATAGCGATTATGTGCACGAGGAAGAAAAATTGCTTCGACAAATGGGAAGATTGTTAACTATAAGAACTAATATTTCTTTGTACAACAGATCACAGATGCGATGTTACACACACACACACACACACACAGTCCCATGTTGTCGAAGAGGCAAAATGATGGACACGTATATCGAAACTTTAATAATACAAGGACCTTCGCATTATCGTCCTAAAGGTAGCTTTTGTCCTGGCTAAAATCTGATATAACCCTTCTAAAGACCAGTAAGTATATTATAACGAACGAGCGTCGAGGGGGAAGGAAGGAGATAGGTAGACAACGAAAGAGACAGTTAGGGGAATACGGGCGAATAAAAGAAATTCAGCAAGAGTAATGTCTGGGGAAGCAGTTAAATTCGTTGCATGTGTGCCCTCAAGAGATCTCTACTCGCCCCTGCACCCTTTGTTTCGGCGTTAGGCGGGCTTTTGTCTCAGTTATATGACCGAGGATGCCGGAGAGTGGCGGAGAAAGAGGAATAGGGGGAAGGGAGGAGGGGGAGGGGGTTCAGGGGCCCAGCCCAATAAAACGAAAAACGGATCTCCATTTACAATGCCGCGGATTTACATAATTTCGCGTAATCTCTGCCATTTTCGCTCGTCGCGATTCGCCCTCTCGCGCGCCAGCACGGGAGCGAAATTAATTTACGAGGGGCAGCCCCGTTTTTCCTGGGCGCGCGACCGAATCTCCCAAGGAACGCGCCTTTATGCGAGCGGAAAATCCGCGAGAGGAAGATTAATCGGCCCGATACGCCACGAATGCGAGTCATGCCACGGTTTGCCGTTAATTACTAATAAAAAATGGATATCGGAATTAATTGCCTTCCTCACGTCCCGTCTCGCGGCAGCTATATATCGCGCGCGTAGACGATGAGGCTCGGAAATTAATGTAATTTCGGTAAGTTCGTCAACACGATTACGCGTATATGAGTAATTTTTAGACATCTTTAATTATTAATTTTTTAATTTAATTAAGATTCACTAATCGATCAAAGCGACGAAATTGTAAAAGTTTACTGCTCTCAAAAGAATTTCTCGTAAAATATATAAATATGGCATCTGCGGAAACGCAGATCGTCGTTTCATAAAACAATTCGTTATGACATCGTACAATTGAAGCTCATCGGAATTATATTTGCGTGTCAATGAGTTTCAATCCTCGTGCAGGATGTAAAGATCGGTTTCCGCAAGTCGGTGCGCGCGGTGGTCGGTAATGGCTGCCGCGGTTCGCTATAGGCGAGATGAATTTGAATGATTAAGAGCGATTGGATTGTAGGTGCTCGCCTCAATTATGAGCGAGGCACGCCATTCCCTCGTTATATTGCGTCGTTCTCGACCGCAACTCGGAGGACGTGGCCGCGCGCTCGCTCGCGAGCAGCGCGGCGGCGCGAGGTTTTAATACATGTGAACGCTCCTTTATTA
Source organism: Temnothorax longispinosus (assembly GCF_030848805.1). Classification (NCBI taxonomy): domain Eukaryota; kingdom Metazoa; phylum Arthropoda; class Insecta; order Hymenoptera; family Formicidae; genus Temnothorax; species Temnothorax longispinosus. The sequence goes on from NC_092360.1 coordinate 4,367,432, forward strand.
GTAGCGTGACCAATGAGCGCTGACGCTATTAATCAAACGTCTAACGCTGCCACGTACCACGGTGTATACAGGGTGTCGTACTCCGCATTCAATTTTAATGGCGCATTCTTTGACGAATTTACAGAGTGGATTTTATCTCAATGACAATTTCGCGCGGGATTTAACAGGACCATTCTATTATTAACGATTAAAAGACGTTCATTCTTTTCGGAAGAAAATATAAAAGAATTTTGGAGCGTCTCAAAGACTTCTCCAGAATGAAAGGTGCTATATCTGTCAATTTGATCGAGAGAGAAAATATTATATTACCTGCAAACTCGATTGCATTTAGATGCGAAGAGGTTGTTTGCGTGAAAAGAAACGTAATTTACGGCACGTTTGGAGATACGGATCTTCATTACGAAATTAATTACGCGGTTCCGCAGTTCCGCGACGGTAGGTGAAAGCGGAAGCAGGAAATAATTTCAAGAAAGCCGCTTCTCTGCGTACGCGCGCCGTGAAGGCCCGTGAAGGAAGGATTCTGTTAATTACAACAATGTATGACGTGCAATTCTCTCGCCGGTTGCGGAAATCGAGTGTAACTCGCAGTCAATTATGATCGGCTTTTCGGCAGATTTCGAAGACGCCTCCCATTTCCCGAAAAAAAATCATCCATCACACCACACTGTTTCGAACGCGATTTTGATTTCGCAGGTGCGTATCATAATGGACGTCGGCGAGATGCGCTATAACCGGTAGCAAATATTTCGACTCGCCCCGCGATACTCCTCCGTGCTTTTAATCACGACCGCGATCATCCACCTCGCATCGATCAATTAATCAAGTCGATTCGAGCGACGCATGGAGTACTTAAGCTCCGCGCACCTCTGGTTGTCGCCGCTCTAATTAACGACTCGGGGATCCATAACGCGGCGCGCACAACACACGCATACATGCGCAAGCAAAGTGCATACGAGCGTTTGTGAGTAAGCACCTACCGCTCGGTTCGTTGCACAAGACATATATAAAGTAATATGCATAACGCGTACAATGCAAACAGAAATACTGAATTTTTTTTTATGCAGAATCGATTTTTATGGGCGAGTTTGTCTGTAATACGGATGATTGCTATCATTGGATTATTGTGTCTTACGTTTTTACGTTCTTCTGGTTACGTTATGCATGACCGAATGTAAAATTGCAATCTGGGGGATCATGAGGTTTACAGATAACGGTCGTGAAACCCTAGATGATACCGCGCGATCGAATTTCGCACCAATTATGTACACCGGATAAACGAAATGTAGCAGCAACTGCAGTTACAGTATAGTATAGCGGTTATTTTTATCTACCACGTGTGTCAAAATTTATTATTTTAACACAAAACAGTATTATTTTCATTCTATTGGTTTAGTTAAATTAACATGTTTAAATTAAATTACATTAAATTACATTAAATTATATTTGACATATTGAGTAGGTGCAGTGGTGACTATAGGAATGGTTAAAAATGACTCAAAATTATTATAATTTGGCACTACGAATTTAACAGTGTTATTTTCAATGCTAAATACTTTAATCCAGGAACGGGTGCCTGATTTATTTTTGTATAAATCATCTGGGGTGATTTTTACACCCCACTTAAAAATTATTGTTATTAATTACATATTGCATATTTTTTATTGTTCTATAATTTATTAATATTTAAGGATAATATGTATACCTATAGATTTACTTAACATTTTCTGAAAAAAATAAAGAGAAACCAAAAAAATATTTTAAAAACGAAAAAAACATTAAAATTACTGTGACGTAAACTTTATTTTTTCTGTTGGGGTGTAAAAGTTACCCCAGACGCCCATAACTTCCCGGGTTAAGAAGTTATCGATTCTATACGCAGAAATTATCTCCCTTAAGCTATATAATGCCAGACTATGCTTGCTTCGCCCTTTGATTTCATCGAAGAAACTGTTCCGCTAGCGAATTGGCACAAATGGTAAACAATGAATGCGAACTTAATAAATATGGCCGTTCACATACTATTCGTGAATTCTTATGAGTAACGAATTGCGAATCTCGAACCTTCTTGAACCATGAATCACGTATGATTTGGCACCAGCTTTAGCGTTGGAAAGTCTTTGAGGAGAACCTTCGTAGCCTTCGGGCTTTACCACTGTCCTCGCATTTCAAATTTGAAAAGGCCATCGTGCAACATCCTGGCGCCATTTAGATACTTCGCAAGCTGTGAAAATGCGAATTCCGTGCTAAAGGCGTCGTAAACGAGTTTCGCGGTCGATGAATGGCTCTCGTAATTCGTTTATCGCACGTTTCGGTGGTATCCTCGAAACATGCCTTCGAGGTGTCGGCGACTTCGGCGTACGCGAATTAGCGGTTAATTTGGTAGTCGGATGCGTTCGCCCGCCTCGATGATAATGACGCCGTAAATATATGTATAGGGTGTCCTGAGCACACCAAGTCACCTTTCGTCTGTCAAATTTTTAATTAATCGGAAATAGGTTTTTTTTTCTCAGCAGGGATTCGATAATTTTGAAATTATGAGCCAACGAAAACAAATTTACTTATTAAAGTAAATTACTAGGCCAATAAGACCGATTTTTATAGGTCCGCTAACTATGTTGCACTACTATATGATAGGTGGGAAAACCCGTTTGGTAAATCATTTCTGCGATCAACATAAGCGACATGCAGAGAAGATGAAGTCACGCGGTAGATGATATCTCGCGTTGTCAACACTACGATATAGAAGTCGCAGAGTTACATAGTCCCGCAAAGTTGCGCGAGACTATTTGATACAAAAATAAAGTTAAAATAAAACACGTGAAAATTTATCTCTAAAGCAGCTTTCGTTACGCAAATTCATCAATTTGATCAATAATTGTGAAACGAAATTCGTCGTAATGAGATCTCTTAATGGAGATCCCGCGTGGAATATTTAACAAGCTGAAACGTCTTTAATCACGAGCTTCCCTTCGTCACACAATCTGTCTCGCGTACCATCGATTTTTAGGGCGCTACCGATGACCTCTCCCTTTCTCTTTCGAGCTGCAAATACTGCGATACGACGAGGAAGAGGAAAGGTAAAAATGCGGGAAAGGGCGCGCGGTCGCTTAAAAGAGGCTCAAAGCGACGGTGGGACAAATTACAGGGAAGTTTACCAATCCCACGCATTTCTCTGCCATCCCCCTTTTCGCACCCGTGCCTCTCCCTCCCTCTCTCTTACGCTCTGCGCCTACGTTCCAACCCCCTTACCGGCGCTTCTTCTTTTTGTATTTTAATCCCGCCGCAACGAGGCGCTGATAATCTTGGAAGGGGCTTTTTTAAATTGGCTCCTTTGACGCGATACGCCGCGCGATGAGTTTCATATCGGAATAATTTTCGAACGCCCTTCCCTCCGAACCGTCGCGCGAAACCTTCCTTTTTTTCATGATATATCTTTTTTTTCTCTATATTTTACTCGACCGTTTTTACGACAAAGCTTCCATGAACTTACACCACCGGTTAAACGTTTCTCGACTCAATTCAACTAATAGCTGTTTTAAATATACATAGATAATGCAAATATAATAAGTATTTCAAATATATATGTAACAGATTATTATAAAGATTATAAAATAGCTTATTAATTTCATCACTAGTCCATACATTTTTTTTTCAAGTAGAATAGAATATAATCTGTATTACAATCATCGTAAACATAAATATAGCATAGGTTTAGATGTCAATTAAACTTTAAATAATTATTTACATTATCACATAGATTTACATTTTATATTTATTAAATATTTTAAAACAATTTTGTGTTAATTCATACGATGAAGTAAGTTTGTTTTTATTTCAAGATGAACTTCGACAAATGAGATATGGGATTTTTTATAACGACAACATTGCGATAAGATTACAGCGGACAAATCTTTCGATGCGCTTTTCGCGAGATATTAATCCGCAATAATAAATTCACGTAGTCTGCGGTTTCGAAACAAAGAGAACGAGCAGTAGCTGGAACGATAAACCGACCGACGGCCAATTAAGCTGCCGGTGCATCGTTAAACTACTAGTTAGCGCTAAAATGTCGCTCGGCGAATAGGCAGGATAGTTTAAAACGAGGAAACGGACGTGAAAAACGACAATTAGCGCGCGGCGCGCGGCGTTATCGCGTCAGGAAACTGCCGTGAGCCGCGCAATAACGAAATTGTTACATAAAGTCCTGCAGACTGTACGCTTGTAACAATACACGGTCTTAACGGATTTATTAATTTGGCTGTCTACCAGAAACACCCAGGAAATACTCGAATAATCGGCAAATTAATAGAAAATTATAATTTCTTTTACATATTTTTTTTAAGTTATCTATGCCGCTATATTTTGTTGTTAGAATTTTATTTATCATTACAGCACGTTCGTGCAGATGGCAAAATTTCACATTTATCGAACACGAAAGGTGGTATCGCGCGACAAAACGCTGTGACAGAAAACTATTGGCTTCCGTGTGGCAAATTACATAAAATGTTTTGAATTGCATATAGGACAAGTTCTATAGATGGTAAAAAGATATTAAAAACTTAGGAATGTATTAATCAAATGATAGAAAATGATTGCTGTTATTATGTGGTTTCACGTATACGTTCTTAGGAAAGGCATAGCCTTGTTTACAATACGAATTGATAAAAGCGTACGAGGGAATACGTAAAGCAATTATAAAACTTTCTTTTCCAGTTTTATGAGAATTATTCCGGATTTTAACTACTTCCGTCGTGTCACGCTATTTTTTTTCAATGCCCGACACAATCGCGTTCGTGCGCGCGACGCGAGTTTCGAATTTCCCGTGGCATATCGCCATGAGGCGCAATTCGGGGAAAAACTAGCTCGCGAGCTAATAACGACCGGAGATACCGCGGATAAGCGGGCACATTGTTTTCGGGATACTACCGCGGGATATAATAAGAGATAAGGAGCTAAGTGCGCAACCGTACGCTCTGACGCGCGCCTAAAAGAAGCTCGAGAGAGAGATAGGGGGAAGAGAACGGGCGCGGTTCTCGGCGAGAAAAGAAAGTCGCCGTATATTATATTCAAGATGTGCGCCGTTTCATCAACGGCGTCGAGGGGGACGGGGAATATTTAAGACGCGGGAGGAAACGGAATCAACACATGGCTGCCGCGCGCTCGTTTGGGAACCGGGAAAGATGGCAAAATAAAGTAATTGTCGCTATTACGGGCGCGACCACGCTCGCGTGTTGGTGCGCCGCCGATGCACGCGGATGCACGTACACGCGCGCAGGTGCGTATCGTATTCTCCCGGGCGGTTGTGAGAACCCGGGCAATTACGGGCCTCTATTCAGCCCGGCTTCTTGTTTATAACGAATTAATTTAGATGTCTTAATTGCCATCGGTTAATTGTTCTGGAACGCGATGCCTTGCGCGCGGACGGCCGCCATCAAAGACACCCGGAATCCGTCGGACGAGGATCGCTTTGCTTTCACCGCCTTCGCCGCCTTCACCGCTGCCGCCGTTCGCTTCCGCTGCACACGGACGTTAAACCTCGTGTGCATGATGAATATTTAAACGAAGATATTTGGATAAGTGGAACGCGGGGCCATGCGAAGGATATTTAAGCGACCTCATCACACGTTCCGGAAGTTCACTGTATGCACCGCAAAATTTACACGAATTTTCACACGATTGCCTGCAAGAAAGAGACGTGCCCATAATTGATCGTAGATTGCTAATGAACCGTCTCAAAAGCGTACATGGATGCGACTTTCGCGTAGCGAAAATTCTCGGAAAGGCTTACTTGCAAAAATGCGTTTTATTTTAAGAATGAAAGAAACATGGATTCTAGAATATTAACGAGGAAGAAGACTTATTTTTCAATGGACTCCAAGTCTAGAGGTTGTATCAATGAATCTCATTTGAGGGGCGGGGGAGGGAAGAATATGTTTACAGTATGTCGAAGGTTAAAAGAGCTCCTTGGCCGATTGTTCGTTAGGATTTATAATTTTCTCGCGGCGATTAATATCATGAGGAAGCGATAAAAACTAAATGCTACGAGCCGACGATTACAAGCTCGCATTTATTCTCGCTTTCCTCCTGGGAAAGCTAACGCATCGAGCGTGTTAATTATAATGAACGTTAAGTAACCGCGTTATACGTGGACTATTATCGTGTGTGCCGTCCAACAAAATCGCACGCAGTCCCTGCGTCGCGTAGGGAAAAGTAGTTTACAGCTTGTTACTTATCGCGATCGAGCGCGGTAACGCGCTAATGCACGAGAAATCCTATCGACCAGCAAATCTACCACGAATCGTGTACAATGATATCCGTGGCTATGCAACGTTGCGTCACGTTTCTCGTTATTTTTTTTTATTTTATTAGATTGGCATTATTGTCTCTATCGCTCGGCGCAAAAAGCGTTAAAAGGGGTAAATGATAAAGGGTGACATATAATTTATCGGATGTGTATATATAAGGGTACGTTGGATCAAACTGGTACATCAATAGCTCAAAATCATATTAAAAAATCACATTTGGTATAAAATCTACATTAACTTTTAAAATCAATCAATTAGAGAAATTTCATTTAAGGTTTGGGCTGGATCTTTGTATCTTAATAATAATATTCTGTGAATTTTGTATATAGAGGTACTTTTTCCAAACTCAGTTTACTGCGCGTCAATTTCTCTACTTGATTGTACATTACATCGGTCCTGTTTCACTTATTATCGTTTTAAAACCAAATTTCGGAATTTCACAAGCGACACGTAAAGAGTATATGGTTCCAGTAATGCTAGGACGTAAATTCGATGAAAGAAACAAGAAACTCGAGGATCGCGTTAAACCTTAATCCGCAGTTTGCGACATGATCTTGCCGGATTAACACGTCGATGAGTACACACGAGTTGTTAAGCAATACCCGTCGAATGGCGGAAAGCTTAAGCGACGCCGACGGTAGCGGAGAGCGCGGAATCGCGTTGCAATATGCAGACCGTATACATGAGAAAATAACGAGGGAAGAGTGCAGGTTGCAAGCAACCTGCAACCATCGTCGCTGCCGGCGGCGGCGGCGCGGCGCAAGGCTATGGCTCCTTCGCACGACACGCCAATAAAACGTTTCCACGGGATATGCGCGGCCCGTAAAATGCTAATCGCGCCGATTCTAACGCGTCCTCGAACGGATTTCACTCGTCGACTTCGCGGAAACGGTTGCTCCGTCTTCCTGCCGCCACGACAGGAGTTTCTCCTTCTCTCTCGTGCCCTTATTATGCCGGCTGCGAAAATCGAGAACGGAGAATTGCGACGCGATCGTGTTAGGGAAATTTAATCCACACCGTGCTTAGCGTATAAGAAAAGATTTAATGACTGTCATAAAGCGCGAAAGAGTGCTCACGAGAATTTTTGTTTCTGGATCTCCAATTCGAGTGTAAATTATAAGTTAATTTGAACATAAAATGCGCCGATCTGAAAAAAATGTTTGAAGCGAGGTGAATAATTGTTGTGCCAATTATTTTCGTACTAGTAATGCAAGTTAATTCGGTCTTTTAGAAATTGCGAGGCGTTATCAAAAAAGTGCTTCTAGATGAGAAAAAGTGAGAGGCTCGACAAGCCGTGGTGGGCAATTTTCGTAATAAATTGCCGTTAATTCTGAGCGTGAAATCGGAAAACGATGAAGACTTTACACCTTGGAATGCTCAAGAAGCAACGTGGTCACGCAAGCTGTATGTTGTTTTAACATCCGTAACGTTTGTAATATCTTTTGTCTGAGTAAATACGTTATACGGCACAAACATATCTGCGGATAAAACGTTGATTTCATAGAAAAGCAGTGCGATTAAAGCAAATGCATGACTCAGCTTTTCTTCTGCTTTTTTTCCCTTAAAGCATCATAAGTATGCCGCAAGATTTATGGCAATCATTTCTCTCGACAAAAAAAAAAAAGAAGAAAACTAGAATCCATCCAATTACCGAATATTTTTCATTGTGCCAGCGATTAAGGAAATTTAGAAACTCGGCTGACGAGGTAAGAACTTAAGAACTCCAATCATGTTAATAAAACGTTGCAAAACAATTATGCGACGACGCGAAGATAAAGAATGCCAAGGTACCCATTCGTCGAATATTCATTACGGGCCTCGTTTCGATCTTGATTTGGAACGAATACACGGACGAGGGATCGATGTCGATTCGAGACGTGAAATTCGAAGGCAATAAGCGGGATACGTGCGGTAATGACTAGTAATAAGCGTCCGGGCGCGATGGTGTAAGCGACTCGAAAAAGTCGTTAACTGGTCGGAAATCGGTAATCACGTGGAATAATCGACGCCTCTTATAAGTGCTTACCTTTTTGTGCCCCGTATTAGAAAGAGTCGTGTGCGTGCGTGCGTGCGTGCGTATACGCGCGCGCATGGCACGGCGCGTCACCGCGGGTGTTTCACGCGTAAGAAGCGGTCGTCGACGCGGGCGTAGGGCGGTTAGAGTCGGTCCCCGCGGTGGGGCCCTTTCTTGCCCGGGTCCCTACGGCCCTCCTTTTTCTCGTCGCGTTAATCGGACTCAAGCTGCGCATATCTCGCGGTAATGAGGATTATCCTCTTTCCGTACAGGGACGGATAATGAAGGTCGGGGGGAGCCTGAAGCTGACCTTTGGAGTTTAATTGCGTATATATGATATACGTGAAGGAGAAATTAGAAGTATCTTGATTTCATCCGTGAAGAATTTTCTAAAGTGTGTATCCATTATGTAAGATATTTTTTACACACTTTAGTAATAAAGAATACATCCATATTCTTCTGTATAGCATCAAGATAACGCGCTCGCGTTTAACTTGAATTATTTTGTCTGTCATACGAATTTTTGCCTTGTATATGTATATTTATTTATTTGTATAAAAGATATTTCATAGTTGTTACTACTTATCTCTCTATCTCTGTAAAACATTTTCTTATAAATGTAACTCGTTTTTCTGTTTAAAAATGCAATCAAAACGTTATATTTATTTTCAGAAACTTTGAGAACATTGTATACTTAAAGAGTCACTATTTCAAAATAAATCTTATCCTATTCTTTAATAGATTGATAAATGCTTCCGAATGGAATTATTCGGTGAAGGCTTTCGATAGCTGGCGATTTTATTGGTTCGCATATAAATCCGCCCCTGTTTCCGTGAGACATCTTTTTATTCGGTCTCCACGAGTCGCGTTTACTCCCCTGGAACGCGCTCGCCGAACGAACGGACGGACGAACGAATGAACGGGATATCCTAATCGTACGGTTCATTATGAGTGCGCGCACGCTCGCTCGCGATGACTATGACTGATGCCGCGGCACGACGAATTGCGATGCGCATTACGAATAAATATCGCACTCTTTGCTCCGCTCGCGCGTCTAATGCGGCCGCTCGCAGATGGCCACTTGGGTGGGTTTCGAAAATGTGTGCGCACGCGGCGGCGGCGGCGGCGGTCGGCGCGAAATAACGCGCGCGATTAAATTAAATTGCGAACGCGCGGCTTTTCATCAGATCGCGCGATAAACATATGTCGGCGTGATGTTGCCCAAGACGATCGATTTATCACCGCGATCAATCACGCGTCCGCCTTAATTCGCGCGGCGTTTAAGCGCCAAACCGCGTAACAACGCGCTCTAGGCGGTGCTCGAAAACGTATCCGTCAACGCGGAAACCTCGTGCGATTGAATTAAATCGCGTGCCGCCGTCGCGAATGTGGCGAAACGTGAATCGGACGCGTTATGCAACAAGCAGAATCAAGTAGCGTTTCTTAACAAAGCACGTTGAATGGAAAATGCGTTGCTCTTCTTGTTTAAAAAAAATTAATTTCGGACCCATCTCGAGGGGGGTCACACCGTTATAAAATATTTATAATATCGATCGGAAGTATTAAAAAGTTTTATGTAAATAGGTGAAAAAATAACAAATATTAATTACAATTTGTCAAATTACATTTCTCTCAAAAGTAAACGTTTCTGGAGGAACGCAACCTCCCTTCTCGATCTGTGGAATTTACACGAAACAAAAGGAAAAGCCCAAAGAATTCGCGGTTAATTTGAGACTCGCGTAATTTTTAGATGGAGATCGAATTATGTCGCGGAAATCGCGGTTACGCTCGCACGGGGCGGCGCAACGTGCCGAGACGAGACGTGCGAGATTCCGTGGCCGCCATCTATCTTCGGGCGCGCTGGTAGCGAAGAAAGAGGGCATAATTAAATTAAATTAAACCCGGGACGAGCTCTCCTCTCTCGGCCTCCTTCCGTGACTTCCTTTCCGTCGTTCTCGCCGCCGCTGCCGCCGCCGCTGCCGTCCTACCGGCGGCGATAGTCGCCCGACGCCGCCTTTATTTGCAAGCAATTTGCGCTCGCGGATCGCGCGGCAAAAAATCCGAAAATAATGCTCGCGTATTAATCATACCCGCCGCGTGCCCGCGCGTCCCTCTTTCATCGTCCTCGTGACGTCTCCTCGCCGCTCTCTTCCTCCGCGAGGGGTCTTCTTCCGACGGGGCCCCCTCGTCGACGTGCCCCGTGTCCGATGCTACCCCCTTCCCTCTCCTCTCCGCCGCAAAAATGCGTTCCCGTTCGTTGCCGACGCATAGCTGTGCAATCACGTGCCGAGATCCTTTGTAGTACATGTGTTTGTGTGTGTGTCTCTCTCTCAGGCGCCCTCGCGCTGCCTGAAATCGAGTCCGAGGAAGCCGGGAAAGAAGCACCGCAGGACGCGTTAGCTCTTTAGCACCCTTTGGCAAATTAGCCTCGGCGACGAAACTCCTAATTCCATCGCGATACACATCTACGTAGGTACACACGATGCGATGTATGCAGTGTAAGCTTTCCAACGTTACCGCTAGCAGTCGGTTTTATACCGACCCCACTAAAGTGCACTAGGATCAAATTTAATGTAAGCATTTAATATTTATATATCTACATTAATATAAGAGTAGGAGAGGCACTTGAATTCGACTCTGCAAAATGTGTTTATTGAAACATTAAGTTTCAATTAAAAAGTTAAGAAATTCTGAGTTATACCTATATCGAATAACAAGAAACGAATAAATATTCCTGAGATACATTTAAAATAATTAAAATAATAGATAAATGTTACACTGTTGAATGAAATACAAGTAAGATATTTCGATAGAAGGTAAGGAGCGATATCTAATTGCGAGGTATAAAATACTTGTGTTCTTAATGGCCGTTGAGTTCGATCCTAAGAATAGTGCGAGTCACAATCTCGTGACTGCGTGGACGGTATGCTGGAGTGGAAACGAAAGCGCAATTAGCGTGATATCGTTATGACGCCGGCGAAATGGCGGTTTTGTAAGTACGTACTATCAGAAGGTGATTGCTAATTATTGTGAAAAGAATGAGATAAGCGGAGCCGGGGCAGCGAAAAGGGAGTTAAAACGTTGCGCGATCTCGTGACCGCGAAAGCGTATTCGACGTAGCCCGTACCGTGCGATTAGCGCGATATCATTACAGTTAATTTCCCTAAACCCGGCATTTTCCGTCGTACTGCATTTTGCCGCAGCGTATTTGCCACCAATTAGTAACCATTGCAAAAAATAAAGTGGGGAACGATGTTAAATGACATCAGAAACGCACAGTAATAAAAATAGAAACTGTAGTTGACGTGAAATAAAAATCCAATCGTTATTAAGTAATTGTAACATTTGTAAAAAATAAATACATTATAAAAATTATATCTTGCTCATTATGCTGCTTTGTGTATCAGGATTCAACCATAATCTCTGCTAGTTAATAAAACATGATCCCACAGAATATTCAAAATAGTAAAAATGGTAAATACACATTATTTAATCGTCACAGTAGACGCAAGAAAATTGCGATAAGATGTACATCTTTCCGTAACACTATAAAAAGATAACTATCGAGTATTTGGAAAAATAAAGGATAAACAAGTGTAAATTAGGTTAAAACATTTAATTAACATTTATTGTAAAACATATCAAGGGTAAAAACATGTGGGCGCATGTTCACAAGAAGCGATGCACCGACACGAAATCGCTGTTTCTATTTACAACATGTATACAATCGAGCCAATGTACATACAATTGCGACGAAGCACGAGGAATTACTTCTTTGGCTTCTTCGGGGGTTCGAGGCCGCTATCGTATTCGGAGGTGTTGAGCATTCTAACCCTCTTCAATAATCCCGTTCTTTGCCCGTCGCCGTTTCGGGTCCTCTGCTTCTTTTGCGACACCCCTTCAGATCTGGAAGCGAGAGCAGTCAGCCGGCGCGCACTTTAATTCTCACATTAGGACTAACCCGCAATTTTCGATAATTCGACGTAAACGACATGTGGTGAGGACAGAGCGCGGTAATCGGAAATTGAGGCAAAAAAAAAAGAAAAAGAAAAAACAGGACGCGCGCGCGCGCGCATCAAAACGCGACGATACACCCCGCGGACGAAACGGAGGTGGGCCTCCACCAACTGCCGTACCAAATTTCATGTCCGCTACCACGTTTTTGTCCACCGCTTCGCGTCACGCACGAAGTACGCGTTATCATGCTTTATGGTCTACAATGGCAGCTCCCGTTTAACCGAGATAATTTACATATAAGTTTCGCAATTAACTTTGCAGTAGTAATCGACACGATAGTTTTTAACTACAATGGAATTATACATAAAATAACATAATTATCCAAAATTCGCATTGTATCGTTGTTGTATACAATAAAAAAAAATATATGTGTATATTACATATGTATACGTATATCTAATTTATACGCAATTTATTTACTAATTTAAGTAAAGTGGTTTCCAGAAAGCAAGTTCTGTAAATTGGAAATATAAAGAAAATATAAATAGAAAATATTGGCTACATTTTAAATCCTTAAGTTGTAGAATGGCATTGATCGTTCCAGTTGCAAAGTATCGAAACTATGAAAATTATCGTCGGTCTTACAACGGTCCTGCAGTAGACTGCAAGGAGGACGACGTGAAACCGCGTCAAGCATACACGCATGCATACATTCACAAACGCACTTGGGCTAAGATACGCACACAAACGTATAGGTAATCGCACCCACAGAGGCGTATACCGTGGTCGTCTCTCGATCCATTGGACCGTCAGCTCAGTGCCCGCCTTTCACCCATTAAAACTGACTCGTTCTCTCCCCGTGCGGAGGGCACCAGTCGGTTGCCCGTCGTGCTCACCCAAAGCACGCCCATTCAAATCGCATTAAACACGTTAATGCGTAATGCCGGTCTCGGGGAAAAAGATTCGCCGCGCTTAACGCGAAAAAAAAGGGCTGATAGAGGAGACTGTGTGGTCGTAGAAGGAAAGAGAAAGACAGAGACAGAGAACGCTGAATATGGCAGTGCAGGCAAATGATCGCCGGAGAACATAGGAATTATAAAGCTCGGTAAAAACGCGGGAGGTACTCGTGTGTGATGTAGACGACGTGATACATGAAGTAGAAGGAACGTTGGCGTAGAAATTACGAAGTATAGCGCCCGTGGTGGTTGGACTTGGCTCGTTTGCGGCCGTGAAAAGAAAGAGCAACGGACTAAGTGTATGTGTATGTATACGTGTATAAGCCGGAGACGTGACAAGCAACAGATGTAAAATACGTTAGCTATGATAAGACTAGGATATTCATAACCGGGGTAACTCCGGGAAAACAAATTCAGATTTAAAATGAAAATAGGAAACTTGTAGTAAGATATATCATTTCATGTTTATATGCAGCATTAGAAATTATGTTCACTGAAATTAAAAGCAGAATAATGGAGAATAATGCATGAATGGAAGGCGGGAAGCGCTCGTGTCAAAAAAATCAGGACACGCAAGAGGGCACACGCGAGCGGGGAAGAAGTATGCGAGCGGGTGGGTAGGTGACAGTTTCAGGATTTCGAGAACGCGAGCGAGACGGAGCGACGGGGGCAAAGAGAGGGAGGCTCGTGCTCGTCCCGTGGTTTCCGTAAATGGCGCAGCCACGACCGGAAGTGGCGGTCGCATCAGTCTGTTTAATAGCCGTATTGTATAATTATGAACAATGGAGAGATAGAGAGAGAGAGAGAGAGAGAAGGAGAGAAGGAGAGACGGAGAGAAGCCTGGAGAAGGGCAGAAGCCAGCAGAGTGCCATGTGAAATGCACACCGCATGAAGATAGAACGTGAGCGAGAGAGGAAGGCCAGAGCAACGAGAGAAGGAATAAGATACACTTGTCGCGAGCGAGCGAGACGACGCGAGTTAGATGAAGTGAAATGGAGGGAACGCAACTCGGGGGGGGGGGGAGAACGGGGACCACAACGAGGATGAACACGATGAGAGCCGTATGGCTTATGGCTGCCAGCCACCGTAGAACACGTCCGCCCGTTCGTCGTACATGACGGATGACACAGAGCGACAGTTTTGATGCGTTCAACCTCTCTAGGAGCCGCACCGAGCCATCCCGCACATGGCGTGTGCGTGCCATTGCTCGCCCTATGCCGGCTACGCCTGTACACGCGCGCGCGCGGGGGTGGACGGCGAGGAAGAGGAGGAGGAGGGCCAGGGATGTGCGTCGCGGTTAACACGCCAAGCCACGCGTGAATCCGTCATTAATACCGTCACTCCGGAGACGATGGGCTTCGCGATCGCGCGGCTGAAACGTCAGCTGAGCGGGTCAACAGCCGGACCAACCATTCGTGATGTCCTCTCCCAAAATAGGAGCATATTGTCCACCGCAACTGTGCGTGACGCAAAGTGTGCGCTTGCGAAGTTCCGCTATAGTACGTGACGCCTCGATAGGAACAAATGGGACTTTAAGAACGTATCGATAGTGATTTTCGCGATATACTCGCGCGTAAGATTAATTCGGGCGAAATACATTCACACCTTGCAAATTAGAAAGAAAAGGAAATATTATACTTACGGTTTGTTCGACAGACGATTATTGTGCCTAGGTCTCGAGATTTCTTTCTCGTGTAGCTTCTTGCCAATCCCGCCGATTCGTTGCGGCGGATCCCTCAACGCGAAACTCTTGGCATAGTGACCCAAATGAAGATCCTTTCGATTAAATATCTCGCGCATGTCGCGCGGATAACTTGAATAGAAACGCATCCAGGAGACGTAGGCTACAGAAGAGAATACGATTCTTATGTAAAATAAAACAATTATCTTTCCACCCGCTCGTTGTTCCCATTGCAGATATGCGCATCAGATTACTTGCAGACACGTTAAGTACGATAAAAAATATGTACCAGCGTAATTATCCACGTGATGTGCGATAATTGTGCTTGGAGGAATAAATATGTATTTTGTTTCAAATTAATCGTGACTTTTGGTACTGTCATAATGAACCGTTATGCATACGTTGCAATTAATAGCAAAATACTAAATTCATGTAGTCTCCCAAGACGAATAAGCCTAAAATGTGAATAAATTCGAGAGGTGCCGCGTCGAGTACACTTATCTCGTCTACGTTTAAGAGGTCACGTGCAACTCTCGGATGTAATGATCAGTTACATGTAGTGCGCCCTTATTAATCGCAGTTCCATTAGGTGGTTCCACGGGGGTTGGGCCGCGCGATTCCGTGGGGTGTGTGCGCGCCCCGTGGCGGGCTATTAAGGGGCATTAACGGTGAGGAGGAGGTAGCCGAGTCAAGTGCTGCAGCTAATAGTCACCCTCGCGTCCCTTCTTAACGTCTCTTGCTTGTGCGCACGGGTGAGAAACCCGGGGGATCTCTGGTCCTGAGAGAACTCGACATGTGCACATGCACCGTTGGCGTGCGTTCCGTGTGAAAAATCTCTCACAATCGGTCCTGATAGAGTAGATGAATTTGGCTTCCGGTTGCTCATTCCGGATATCCCTGATCGCTTAAATTTCTATATCCTAAGCAGCGAAGACGTTTCGCGTAAGATGATGACATTAAGTCAATGATTATAATGGAACAAGGTACGAAACAAGAAGAGAAACATCTCTTCTTCAATTATTAATAAACTTTCTCAAATAAACTAAATGCAGTTTGGATGGTGGTGTTTGAATGCTATTGTATTCTTGTATCTAAATGCGGCATCTATTTCTCTTGAAACGAAATAATGAATTTATATATCACCGAATAGATTTAGTTACACGTTTCGCTTGAATCCCCTCTAAGTACCTCTAATTTTCATAATTCTCTCGCGGTCGGAGTTATGTATGTCTCAACGTTTTCCGTCCTGATTTCCGTCTGCTTCCAATCTCAGCTCCTCCTTTCCGCGCATATATAAGAAACACTGCCAGAGTCTTTCTTGTGACTTGGTGTCAGCGTTGAAAAGGGAGAAATGTTTTTCTCCATTTAGCACATAAATCACACGTGGGGGCGGTGTCTAACTGAGAAGCCGGAGCGGCGGGAAGAACGGGGGTGTAAGAGTGGGGTAGCATTGTTCCTAAGTGATGTAACTGCGTCTTATTGTATTTGTATCCTGTATCGTATTGTTAAGAGTCTCTCGCCACAAAGCGTAAGTGGTTTTGGCGGAAGTCACATTCAGTGGTTGGATTGTATCGGCCACCCTCTGTGAAAGGCGCGCGAACGATGTACACCAAATTCAATCTAACTCGCGACGAGTGCGCAAAATTAGCTCAACAGTGATACGATTGTCACGACAATAATAATTAGCAAAATATTGCTTTTTTTTTAAACAAGTGCTGTCTGGAAAACTCGACTATAACCCGATAAAAAAATATAAAGTACAGGCAAATTCATAACCATCTTAAATCTTGAATATGGTTTATTATATCAATTTACGTATCGTTATCTTGATAAGTCTAAAGCAAATAAATTATTTGATCGAACGAAATAGGTTGCATAAGATTAAGTGGCCCGATTATTGCTTGTTGTGCTGCTTCTGCTAAGCTATAATATTCAAAAAATATTTACAGAGAATTATGACGAATGGAATATAGCCGAGCGACCGACACGAGGCTCAAATCGTATATATATGGGATAGGAGTGAGGGATGAATCCCTCAGGTTAGTGGCGAGGGTCGCAGCTCGGGGGTAGTTCTATAGAGCTGTACTTGCTATTGAAGGCTGTTCGGCTCTATTGGGGTGATAATGTTACGAATTAGCGAGATTTCCACTTCTCCGCTCGTCTCCGCATCAGTCGCGAATTAAATAAATTTCGGAATTGTCGCGAAGAGCGCAGAACGTGTCCACGTGCCGCGTTATTTTCCATTGTTGTGCCTCTGCTGTGTACGAGCGTTTTTACGATCTTAATTCCAACACTATACCTTGTATTATGTGTTCGATATACGACGTTATCACGGATTTAAGTACGGCTAATTTTTTTCAGCTTAAATGTGAAAAATGTAAAATAAGCTGATATCAGATGCACGATTACATAAAATTGCAATAAAAATGCAAATAACAAAGAATATTGGAATACTTGAAAATAATTTTTATTTACGTGAAAAAATTATCCTTGGACAATTATTTAATCAATTTCAGAAAACACAACTTATGTGTTATTATTCTTGAGGTAGATGAAAATATTTTGTAATAAAAATATTGTTTTTACCATATTTCTCTCTGTCGCGAGAAATTTTTCTAAACATTTTGAATTATTTTTGTCGATATGGGCACACATTGGAACAAATAAATGACTGATAGCAAATAGTCCCGGTAGATATATCGAGAGATGTTAACTAATTTGTTATCCACTTCCTGCTTTCCTCTCATTCGCTCCCTCGGTTTCCATGCGAAAAGTGCAATACCGGGGTCACGAACGGCGGCAGCAATTAATCTATCAATCACTCGGTACGTGCGGAGGAACGGTCAAGTGGTTAGCTGTGTAACGTCACTCAAATCTGGGGCGGCTAAGCGCTCAAAAACCGTGGCTAACCTTCGTGTAAAGCCTCGGCTGATGCGGGACAATTTCGAAGCTCGAAAACCTCTTAGAAAGATTAATGGTCCCGAATTTCCTTTTTGGAAATGCTCGTTCGCGCGGTTATAGCAATCGACGTAACACTAGTGGTTAATGCACTTCCGTAAAAGTAATCCTCGTAAGATATGCAAGATTCGTTTACATTGCTATTATTACGTCTCAATAGAGCAGAGATCTCTCTGAAGCTTCTCAAGTTTAATAAGAAAAAAATTTAGAAGTACATACTCGTATTTAAGCGACAAAGTTCTCCCTAGCCTTGAATAAAGTAATCGAGAAGTGATTTACGAAAGCAACAAGTTAACTGACGATATTTATATGGAAAAGCAAATAGATTTGCGGGGAAAAAAAAAGTCATCGTGAATGTGAAGAGGGCTAATGTCTTCACTTGACGAGTATTAGACCGGGTATAATGGATTTATTATTGCAGCAAATAAATTCTTCTCGGTAACGACCCTAATAGAGTAACCGTGGCATAGCAAACAGGATCATCCCTCCTCGTCCGTAGACTATGTAAATATCCAAGTGGCGAACGAGGCAAATGTGAAGGGAGACGGAATAAGAGCCCCATAACGTGTACGCGTAGGGGTTGCTTTATATGCGAGTGGGGTGCTCGCTGGAATTGGCTTAGTCTACCCTGAAAGTCAGCTCGCTTTCGTTACAATCCAACTGCGTCAAAGTAGATGTTCACTCATCCTTCGCAGCTCCTCATCAACACTTTGCTTCTCACGAAAGCAAAGATTTAAGCTTTTATTGCACGCGCACCTCTTAAAGTATACACGCGAATATATATGCTAATAACTAGGAAGACACTATTTTAAGGTAACCATTTATATAGCAGCAATTTACTGTACGATA
The DNA here is from genome assembly GCF_030848805.1 of Temnothorax longispinosus. Taxonomy (NCBI): domain Eukaryota; kingdom Metazoa; phylum Arthropoda; class Insecta; order Hymenoptera; family Formicidae; genus Temnothorax; species Temnothorax longispinosus. Next base: position 4,386,152 of record NC_092360.1, read on the forward strand.
GTTTGCCTCATTATCGAATCATTGAACTTCAGTCTATATTAGTGTCAAATTCATAAATATTATATCCGGCTTCAAGAGTCTTGATAATGATTAACAAGTTTATGGTATCAAAAGAAGTGTATATACGTTTTATTACGTAGCGCAAATCGTAAAATATTACACGCTTACCTTTACATGCTTTCGCGCCAAGTTGCTGATTCTCCAACACTAAATCTTCGAAATCATTTTGAAGGGCGACAGCCGCTGCCTGCACGGAGTTATGCTTGGAAAAGGGCCCCAGTAGCTTCCCCAGGACATCGTTCATGTCCTGCTGCTTGATTCTGATGCGCCTCGACTCGAGCATCCGCACGAACTCGATTTCCGGAGGCGTCAGGAAGATTGTCGCCGTGCCGGAGCAACCTGCGCGCGCGGTTCTACCGATTCGATGAACGTAATCTCTAGCCGAAATTGGACCGGTATACTGAACAACGCAATCTACCTTCGGCATGTCTAATCCTCGAGCTGCGACATCCTGGAAAAAAAAGAGAAATATATATCTTACATATCCTAGAACCGGCAATTTTCACGTCGAACATCTTCCAAATCTTGTTGAACATAAGAATATAAGAACAAGACTGTCTAAATCTAAATCCGCTGTTTAATTCCAATGACATATTACGACCATTCATAAATTATATACGTCACGCGAGATATATAAAGAAAAGACTTTTCGGATCTTTTCTAGATCGAGATACAAAGCACTTTGATATAAAACAATTCGGATAAGAACCGGAACCTCGTGATTCCACCGCAATTTGTTCGGAACAATGTTCTTGGTAGTTATCGCGCTCCAACCTCCTCCGAGAAGTGGCTCGTTCCACGAACAAGAGCGGCAACGGCGAGTCTGCGACCTGCTGGTACAAATGTCTTACAAACCGCGGCGATTTCTCGTTTTGTGGCGACGTGAATGCGCGCGGCTGGCAGCGGGCGCCCAGCTGCGAGACCCCAACGGCGAACGTTTGAGCACGGCCCTGATTTCCTACGTTCGGCTGGCCGATGATTTACCGCGGCGAGAGCCTCCGCCGGGTCGCTCCGCTTGACGGGCCCCGGGGACTAATCCCAGACCACCAGTGGGGGGGCGTCGCGGCACCCCGGAATTCTTTCGCGGCACGATACGGACGTGTATCCGTGTATTCTTATTACATCTTTTCCTGCTATTAATTCAACATACGTCGACGACGGCGCGATCCGGGCGCCAGCGTGAAGGAATACGAGAGAGAAACCCCCGACCGAAATCGAAATAAATGCTGTCGATCGGACCGAATCACTCGAGCTCGCCCCGTGATTCCGTTACATCTTATCGCTCGATGAATATCGATAAAGCAATTTCTAATCATTTATTTTTTGCGCGATTAAGAATATTAATGAGAACAAAACGACTGAATAAAAGGAGAAGTCAATGCTTGCAACATGGAACTTGAACATAGTAACATAGTTAAAGAAACATATCAAATAACTTACATAACTTTGACAAATATAGTGTTTATTACATAGAATTATAGAATGTTTATTATATAGAAAGTGAAAAATAAATTAAACGCTTTTAACGTTAACTATAATGTGATATCATCGCGATTTAAATTGTCACTCGGAGTTAACTTTGCCAAAGAATATTTTCTTAAAATTCAACGCAAGCCTATAATCACTTGCGCGGCGCTCGCAATCGGAGCAAGTGCACTTGGCACATTAAAACGATACAAGCACGATACCTGCCACCGGTTTCAACACACGTAAAGAGAGCGGCGCGCTGAAGAGCGATCGATGGCGGCGATTAAGACAAACGATCGTTTAAGAAAGGGACCGGGGAATCGCGGGCCGCGGGATCGAGAACGGATCGTCCGCTCAAAACATCTCACTCGGGCCATAGATCACATCGTGGATCCGGATCCACCACCGCTGAGAGCCGCGGAACATTCCGGCCGCGGGTGCCCTCGTGGCTTTTCAACGTGGAAATTAATAACGCGGCCGTAAAACCTACGTGGTAGCGACGCCATAAAACGTGGGCGGCTCTGCCATCGCACATTCCGCGGATCAACATTAAGGAGTTAAATATGCCCGACGTCTCTCTAAGTACACAGTAAATTATTCCGCCTTCTTCCTTCTTCCTCTCGTGCTCGCAACAACGTTGGCGACGTCACGTCAATATGTTCGCGCGACCGGGATTTATCGGTTTAATAATAATTCGAGTAAATGCGTTGCATGTTCTTAGTAGCGTAATTATTCACGTGTTTTTTATATTTTGAATTTTCTGTATCTTGATGATCTTGATAAATCCACCTGCTTTTTTTAGACAATTAAGCATTTAAAATCAACAAAGCAAATTTAACGATATTAAACTCAGTTTTCAAGAATTTTGATCGATATTAAAACAGATCTCGCAGAAGAGAGAGAGAAATTAATAAGCAAACAATGAAATATAAAAGTAAAATATATAAGCATTCTTTGTAATAAAGAATTATGCGCAGATTGTTTAAGTTACATTGGCATAACATGCAACTAAAAAAAATCACGTAAAAAGTAAATAAAGTAGATAATATTATAACATAATTTTTAAAAATTAGAATAATAAACATCAAAATGTTATATACGCATTAATCAATATTTATATCGCCGTAAAATGACGTGAATTTTTAAGCATCATACATTCATGCTTCTAAAGAAGTGCAAAATATATTTGATCGTAATTTTAATCTTTCTACATATTACACATATATCTTTCTACACATTTGATCGTAATTTTAATCTTTCTACATATTAATTGCCTCGTTTCATCGCAGCAAATATTATTATTATATTTATGCCGTAACTTCTTTACACAAAGTTTGTTTTGCCAGAGAAATTATAGCATATGCGAAAGTCGAGAATAAATAAAATCGTGAGAAAAGAAAGCTATAAAGTCCGACGAACGAATGTTCGTTATATTCAGAATTAATTTTGCAGATTCTGATCTTGTTGTTCTTCTTTCGAGGGCGACTCGTGACACGGGTTTTTGAGACATAATTCGAAAGAACAGGTCGTCAATTAATCGCAATGTATAGGGCTTAACGAGGACAGTAGAGAGGATAACGAGAACCCGCGGCGAGTCTTCGGAATTTTCGAATCGGACGTCGACTTTACGAGAAAGAGAGAAAAAAAGAGAGAGAGAGAGAGAGAGAGAGAGAGAGAGAGAGAGAGAGATCGCCTGATGGAAAAGAATTAATTTTTACGATAAGTTGTGTCATTCGTTTGCGTGACGCCGATCGTGAAGTTCACAATTCGCAAATCTTGCCGCGATTTAATATTTTTCTTCTTTCCTTTTGCACGAGTTCTTCCGATATTCGCGATACTTGAGACACGTGAAAGCGCCATAACAGTATTTCACGCTAAAATCTAAATTGGTCGATGAAGAAATGAGATCCGCCGTCGTTTTATTTTTGACGGTCCCCGCGTCTAATGACGAAATCGATCGCTTTCACCGGTAATTACGGCAGTTAAAGCCGTCGCCGAGAGTTCAATGCGAATCAGAAAGTTGTTCTGTTATTCGACGTCGGATTAATTCGGCCGACGTAATACGAATGTAATTAGCGGCGGGGAGCGGGGAGAAAGAAAGTTATCCGTTACTTCGCAAACATTATCGCGTCATGATTAATTACGCCGCTCGCAGAATGCAATTAGCGAAACAGACACTTCTGTGGATATATCGCAAATAGGTAAACATTTCGCGTTTATTACGATTCGGATGAGAAATATCTTTCCATTAAACTATTGGAGATTTGATTGAAAAGCGGCGCAGTTTGTTTCGCAGAAGATTAGTAATTGTTAATAGAAAAGGATTGTTAATGCAAAGTTCGGACTCCCCTAAATCACTTCGTGAAGTAAAGAAAGCACAGATATGGGGAACAGACAAATGATTGTAATTATACTCATTACGAAGGGTTCATGCGCCCGCATAATTTTTAACCTCCGAACACAGCGTGGGTCCTGAGGGGTATTAAATTTCCTCTCGAAAGAATAAGCCACGAAGTAATTTACAGCATAGGGAGTGCCGACAGATATCCCTGACTTTTCTTTCGTTGCTATTCTCTCTTAATTTTTCAACGCCGTATTATACACTTATATTTTTTATTTATATAATATTTAATATTTCAAAGTATATCTGCTCTCGAGTAAAACTCATGACGTGCAATGTATATTTAAGAGTAAACAAGTTAAGAAGTTCAAACACTTATAATGCGCTAAAGAATTAAAGATAACTTAATTATGTCCACAATAGGTACATGGTATATTCGTAGACGTTCGAAGCATTTAAAGTAATTTTCAAATATATATAACTTACCGTGCACAGTAGTACTCCACTTTTCGCTTGACTGAAAGTTTTGAAGACCTCCGTCCTTTCTTTCTGTGTCATATTACCATGTAATTTAAAGAATTCTACGTCAACCAGCGGATCGGAATCTTCGTCGTCGTCATCAATTGGTTTCGTAAGGACAGAGGACAAAATTTCAGTATGATAATCTACCATGTCTTGTGTGGCCATAAAAATTAGTGTTTTGTGTTGCCCAGGAGTCTAAAGAAAAAAAAAAAAGAAAATGCTACTATACAAGTCGCAAGTCGACACAATGTATTATTGCTATACAATGCAGTTTGAAAATTTTCCTACCTGACATCTCCCGGCGATGTAAGCGCTTAGAGTGACCATTCTTAATTTAGGCGGCGTGACTATGTAATTCTGAATTACACTTTGCGGAACTATTAGGTCTTCGTTAATCTCGCTAATATCGCCCTCGCTCGCTTCTAAATTCTCTTTAGCCGCGTCAACGAATATCGGATTGTGCATCGTGAGACCCGCCAATTTCTCGACGGCTTGTGTCAAAGTCGCGGACAATAAGATTGACTGCCTTTTCGATTGATTTTCACAATCTCGCTCGACGTTTTCAGCATCTTCCACTTTCGAATAAGATTCTTGATTCACACCGGAATGTTTTTCATCCTTTTTCATTTTTCTCGATGGAACGGTATTAGCACTCTGATCGCTATCGCTGTCATCACTTGAATGATATATTTGTTTCTTTTTACTACCATCGATATTATTTTCTCCTGTTTTGGATTTCATATTATGTTCCTTCGAAATTTCTTCAATTTCTTCATCTGTAAATGTCTTTTTACTATTTTGCTTAAATATTTTCATAGCGTCGTATCCTGATTCGTCATTATTAGAACATGATGTTTTCAAAGCGCTTACTATCCTGAATTGCACAATATATAATTTTGTAATCATTGTAATTGTGTTCATGTTATTATTTAATTTTCTTATTAAGATATTAAATAATAATTGCATTAACCTATATACAAAATTTAATTGCCAATTTTTTTTAAAAATAAAAAACCAGAAAACCTACCCAGAAATGTCCATTTCGTATCCCATATCAAGCATTCTATCAGCTTCATCTAATACAAAATATTTGACGTCATTTAATCTCAAAGCTTTTGTATGCTTTATGTGATCTAATAATCTACCAGGAGTAGATATTAATATATTACATCCCTTTCGTAACCGAGCTTTTTCCGCTTTTCTCTTTTCTCCGCCAACTATGTAGCCTGGTACGATCCATGTAAAAGGCTAAAATTATTTAAAACGTTATTTTCACATCTAATGAATGCTAATGCTCGTGCTAATGTATTTAAAATATATTTGCCTCTAACTCACTTTAACTAGTTTTATAAAACACTCGTACGTCTGCAAGGCCAATTCTCTCGTCGGAACAATCACAAGGGCTGATAAACCGCTGTTTCTATTTAATTTTGGTCTAATTTTGTGTAACATTTCAACAATTGGTAAAGCATACGCTAACGTTTTACCAGATCCTGTCTGAGATCTTATTAGAATATCCTTAGCTGAGAATATTTGAGGGATCGCTTTTTGTTGAACCGTTGTCATTTTAGTTATACCCATATTTTGCTCTAAATTTGATATCTGTAAGAAGAGGTATAAATCGTTACTTTGTTACAAACGTTTTCATTACAAATGTTAACTACATACAAATACTAACCATAAACGGATGAATATTGAGATCTGCGAAAGTGATCTCTGTAAAAACTGGTTCATTTACAGGTTTTACAAATCGCTGGCCTATGGTTGGTATATCGGGATTATTGCCAAACAAAGAGGAAATTTTTCCACCAGCTCTGTGCATTAATTTTGGAGTTTTGTCTGATTCCCTATCGTTATTAACAATTCTCTCTTTATGTTTTCTCTCTTTCTTTTTGTTTAAGATATCTGTCTTCTTTGTGTTTTTTAAAATAGGTGATTCCTGAGTTACTACTTTGTTTTTCTTGTCTGATTTAAAATTATCTTTCGGAGTATCATGTTTTTCAGTTAAAGTTAGAGTATCTGACTCAGTTTGATTTTTTAGTTGATTCAAAAATGTATTGGAAAGTGATTTCTTCAGTTCACTCTTTGAATTATTTTTCTTTTTCACCAATATTTTATCAACATGTCCTTTTTTTGCCTTTGTAAAAGACACAATTGTGGAATCAGAGTTTTTGGTAGAAAAAATCTTATTAGATTTTAAAACTGGTGATTCCTTAGCTACTACTGTGAATTCTTTGTCTGATTTAAAATTATTTTTAGGAATATAATGTTTTTGAGTCAAATTTAGTGTATCTGACTTATTTTGATTCTTTAATTGACTCGAAAATATATCAGAAAGTGATTTCTTTGATTCACCCTTTGAATCATCTCTCTTTCTCGCCAACAGTACTTTACCAACATGATCTTTTGTCGCCTTTGCGAAGGAGACAGTTGATTCATTTGTGGAGTCAGAGTTCGAATGGATCTTTGAAGGAATCTTATCAAATTTCACATGCTTCTTGTTTGCTGCATCAGATTGTTCAATTTTTTCTGACTTTGCAATCTTCGCTGTTGCGCCTTTACCTTGAGATAGAATTGGAGGTTGCTGTATGTTTTGAGTAAGAGCGTTTGCTTCTTTTAACTTCTTAGCAAAGATAACTGATAATGACTTCTGTTTAATTCTTCCCTTACGCCCTGGCTCTTGCGTATTCGCGTTTCTCTTTGATTCCTTGCTACTCAGTACTGCATCTTTATGGAAAGATTGATTCTTCAATCTTTTAATTGAGGTATTGGAAGACTCGGTTCTTCTCAATGTGTTCTAAGCACAAACAATTACTTTACGTTATTCATCAGTCTTTTTCTTAGATTTTTGTTCAGTTTACCATACGCAATTGCATAAAATTGGTGCAAATTCTTTGCACACATGTGGCATGCTTACAGATCCTCCTAACCTAAATCTAACCTAACCAAGCACCTACCTTCCTCGTTGTGACAGCTGGACCCGCCGTGACATTTAAACAGATGTCCATGTCTTGAATTGTCATTGGTGCGCCTGTTTACCACAAATCACTTTTTCCTTACACGCGGAAAAATAAAATACGCGTAAAACTGTAACGTTTATAAACATACACCCAGCACCCCGCGTAAAGCACGTTGTGAAACATGTGGCGAACCGCGCGAGTGCTGGACGCTCGACTGCTGGCGCATGCGCGTATTTCAGAGAGAGTCTATTTCCGATACTGACTGTATGAAAATATATATTTCTTAACTTTATTAAGATTACTATTAATTATATAATACTGTATTAAAATATGCGACTAATGCACAATTATATATTGTGGAGATGCTATAATGTATATTTATATGTATGTATAATATTATTTATATTTATTATTTATATAATATGTATCTTATATAAATATTTATATAATATTAAATATATGTGCGATATATGTTATATGTATATTTTTTATATACATATTTATACATGTACCTATATATAATACGGAGAAGTATTATATTATACACATATATAATATTGAAAATATTGAATTCTTTATAAATTGACAAGAGATTTATTTTCAAATAAATTTATAAATTAAATATTAAATAAGTACGCGCGTGTAGTTATTATTAATTTATATTTTTCAAAGAATAAAGTTTATTAACAATAAAGATTTTTTATTCGACCTAACTTTATTCAATCATCTTTATTAATTATAATTATCACGACGTTTCGACTTTTGGTTTTGGTCCTTCTCAATCGACGTAACTTTTGATATGCTAATAAGCATCCTTTTTAAAAATCACTGAAGGTAATTTATTGCAAATAAATTTGGTTTTTTATATTACTTAGGATTAAATTAATTATACACATTTCTCTATACATTCATACAATTTTTATAATGTAATTAAAACGATTAGTCAAGATTTAGTTACAACTGAAAATTAGTGCGTGCACGTGCGTATAGAACACACGTGCAATCAGGACCTGCATTTAGATATTGGATCAAATATATTTTAATAAATATTACTTCCTCATGATAAGTTGAAACGACCTGTTGAGAAATAACGCGATAAAACGCTGACGTGTTTGATTATCATGATTACAACGGTGTATCATTAGCGCGTCTTTTCGGAGTTTGGACCAGCTAAGGCAACATTGTCGTCGCGACAGTCGAACAATACGGAACGATTCTGTTCGGCGTGCAGGCGCCTGTTGAAGTCAAGACTCCTGTCCGACAATCGTCACATTATTCGACGGACGGAACGGTGTTAATTATTCGTTAACACGTTCGGCAATTGTTACCGGGAGTCTCGCAAGCGCGATACAACGCGCCAACGGTGCGCGAGATTAATTTCGAAGATTGTCGCTTTTAACGTGTGTTTACCTCCGTCCATGTGTGTTTACACTTTTTACAACGTATCGTGCGAGTGTTGCCTGGCAAGGTAACACGAAAGGTGACGCCGCGCCGGTGGAATCGGGCATTTTGTGTCCGTGAGGCAGAGCGATCAGACGAAAAGTTTATTTCGATCATGGAGAGTCGTAGTTTATGTTGCATCGGTGTGTCGTTCGCGGCGAGGATAATCGGGGCGTATACGATGGTAAGTTTAAAATTTCACGCGTACTACTCTGTATTCTTTTCATGCATTCGGACTACGCGGGCGCTGTCTGATTCGCGTATATTGCGATTGCATTATAATATCGAATGTAATCGTGCCGAAGAAATGAGATGTCGAAACGAGATAACGAAAAACATGAACTCTGTTTATGTTTATAATGATTGGCACATATATTATATATGTTGCCAACGTGGAATAATATATAAAATCTGCCTTGTGATCTTCTTTTGGTATGAGCACGCACACAATATTTCCGGTGCCGAGACTGTCAATAACTCGAGTGACGTTGTTGAATACCGACTCAAATCAATTGATCACGGCTACTTTCTACGTCATTTTAAGTCTGGAGTATAAATATAACATTATTATTTTAAGATATACTGCTTCTTGTATTATTTTTGTTTTAGAGACATACTTCGATTGATATTAAATCAACTATTTTATTGAAAAATAAAAGCGAAATATAGTATAAGAGTAATTTATAAATAGTAATTTAAATATTTTTGAACAAAGCCGTTTAAAAACACATATAATTTTGAAAATTTATATCAATCTGTCAACTGTATTAATTTATTTTTATATTTACTTCCAAATCATTCAGCTTTTTGTTTATTCCTTTTCAGTCCACTTCGGTTCTACTAATAAACGTGTTGGTGAGCAACTTCTTCTCAAGAGACGAGGATGATGATTTTTTTGAATCCGTCAAGACTTGGGCCATGCTAGGAGTGAATTGGATGCAAGCAATGAGATATACGCAATTGCAGAAAAAAGGTGAGGCCCGATTCACACTTATTGTTAGATACGCAAATTGCTTCCGCAAACGAATGGTATAACGTAACGTGGTACATTTCAGCACAAGCCGCTTTGATATGTTTCCTCATATACGCCGTCTCGTTTCTGTTGGCCAGTGCATACCTCGCTTTGGGATCGATATCGGTGAGCGTCTTAAAATATTGTGTAATTACTTCTAAATAACTTAATCGACCTTAAGTTAACACACCGCATACCAGAGCTATTTAACGGATAAAGAACCGATCGAATAAAAGAGAATTATTGAGAATAGTTAGTCTATTTCAATTGATCTAGTCATATAACTCTGCCATATATTTTATTTTTCATCTTTTTACTAAATTAATTTCGAATTTATTTACACCTGTAAATTATTAAGTTTCGATAAGTATTGCGAGAAATTTTGCGCGAGCCTTCTAATTTCTTTTTTCTCAAAATATCTAGCAGCAATGTAAAGAATTCTTATATACAACACTCTGCTCGCAAGCACGATTTCTATTATTTTTTTTAAAGGTCGCGGCAGAGACACCGCCGATCGAATACAAATTCGTCAGGCGTTCTTTATAATTCCGCGAGATGTATTTTAGGCACGTAACAGCCTTGTCTCAACTCGCTAACGACCGCGTTAACTTCCGCGTACGTTCACAGAGGAGACATATGAGCGCCGTGCCTTGGATGTATTTGCAAACGATTAGCGTAATAGATCAGACCGTGGCGCTGTGCAGCCATATAATACACGACCGGCAGACTACTTTTTATTTGTGGTACATTACGATATGCAGCATCTATCTGAGTAAGTATATTTCTAATCTTCTTTTGCGATTCAACGTAAATAATGCATTCTAATCACTGAATTCTGAATACAAATATATCTCGATTTACCTTTGCGAATTCTATTGCAATTAAACGCGAACAAATCACTGTTAATCTAATGATTTTAAGATAAAAGTTTGATGGAAAATTATTTTTAATTATTTTAAATAAATTAAAAAGATATGTTTTTTACGATCAATATCAAAGTAACTTTATTCTAAAAGTATCGGAAGTGTTTAATAAAAGGAGTATTTAGCGTTATCAATTTAAAAGTTATAACGTACAATGATCCGTTACTAAGTCTTTCGTAAAAATAAATTGTAATTTCCATAAATGTAATTGAAAAATAAATTAAAACCAAAAATATGTGTGTGGCACATTCTATATACAATAATCACATTTGACAATAATTACAGTTTTGAGCGTGTATTTCTGGAAGGTCGTGGAAGCAGCTCGAAACCAATGGTATGACGAGCAGAACCGAATTGCGAGTATCGAATCGAGCGTGTTGGAATTTGTATCGACACCTAGTAGCGGTTCGAAGTCACCGTCCTTCCTCTCACAAAATTTTTCGATGTTCGAATCACCGCGACCGCCAACGATCCTACCTAAATAGCAGGAATTCCATGAAGAATCATGGATAATGCTGAAACAATCCTGATAGACTTGCCGCCTAAGGCGAACCGTTGCTAGAACGTGCAGGATTGAGGGGGATATTTACAGAACAATGTGAGAGGAAGACTGAGAGGTTTCTTTCTTCATACTTCGTGGACGTTATTTGCCATCATAACTTAAGACTTACGCGTTATAGTGTTATATATAAATAAACATCTACTTATAAACATCTTTCACACGTTTAAAAAGTGAGCGATAAAAATTTTTCTATTTTATAAGATTACGTTATTTAATTAATATAATTTTTACACATTTAATTTGGCAATTTATTATTGCATAACATATTTGATCCTATTAGTATAGTACGAAGTTTGTTGTAACGCGTGCGCACGAAAAATTGATAAAACAAAATTTTAGTAACGACCCATTAAATAAAATTAAATTTAAGTTTAATTAAATGTCCGAAACAATATAAATTTCAAATAAGACGTGCAGAAATTTCTGTTCCAAAAATATTTGATTATCCAGCCGAGATTACTGATCTCAATACATTTATTCGTGAGCTATATGGCATTTCAAAGAATTTAGATGTTAAGTCGGCGGAATATCCATTGATCTTCCTTGCCTAATGGAATATACGCAAACCACTAAACTTCGCTACGGTAAATCCCGGTTTCGAAACGGGGAAAATGTATAATAATGCGGAGAGTAACTTCATAAATCAGTCGGGAGATGCGACTAATAGAGTGTATCAAATGCGCCCCCGGCGGAGCGTGCTTGCATAGAAAATATGAGAAATGGCCGCGTTTTACGTCGAAATACTTTTAAACTTCCTGGATTCGAATCGCACGCAAGCATATTCGCTATACGGGATCGACCGTCTCTTCGGATAGAGGTCGATTTGTCCGAGAATGGCCACAACTTTTCGCAATACTCTTGAGAATGGTAATCAAGTGTACAATACATGATAGAGAAAAGCTCTCGATACAATTTATTGGGGATGTTTTGTCGTATCGATTTCGTATAACATATCTATGTTTGCAAGGGGTATACTCTAATGATAGCACATATAACATCTATATGTTATTATGCATACAAATTATTATATATAAGGGAGGCAATCTTTTATTTTATTCAATATTTTGTTATTTTAAAAGTAAATGTAACATGATTTAAAATTTTGTTTGATAAGTTGCTCTTTTTATTTCCATCTCTAGAAACAGATAAATATTTAATCTTTTGATTAATTTCCACTGAAACTTATATACAAGTGAGAAATGATTTTGTTAGCATTCACTATTATATTTAATCATGAAATGTTGAGAAAATTCTTCTTCTTATAAGTAGTAATTTGTAATTTTATTTCTAGGAATCTATATAGAAACAAATTTTTTACTAATAAAACTTATCAAATATATATAAAATTAATTTTCTGTTGCTAAAGGAAGTAACGCTGAAGCAAGTAATGTATTCGATAAGAGGTAAGACAAAAAAAAACAAATGTTCTTGTTAAACGATTTGTTCGATATTTTGTAAAATTCCTTGTCCCCGTGAGAAGGACTGGATTTTTCAGTCGTCGACACGGTCCTGGCGCCGGGGACAGACAGAAAGCGGGTTGCGCGACGTGGTTGGTTGCCGCTGCTTTTAAAAAGAACTGAGCGAGTCAATTTGTAGGCTGTCGCAAACTTTTAAAACACTAGTTGACAGCCGTTCCACCCCCGTCGCGACGCCCGCGCCCGTACAACCGTCCTGAAGGATTCCTCCGTCTCTCTTTCTCTGTCTCCCTCTCTCTCCCTTCCCGTTTCTCTTTTCGATCTCTCTTTCCCTCTTGCTCCTCGACTCGCGCTCCCGATGAAGGACCGGGGCCCACCCCTGCGTGTCGCGGCAGCCGATGGATTGTAAAATAAAACTAACTTGGCTTTTTCGTGGCTCGGGAACGGGAGTACCGGCGAAATCTCATTCCCGTGGATCTCTTTTATTTTCATGTACCCCTTTTTTTTATTCATCCCCCGCGTAACGAAGGGAGCCCGGACGGTTGTTGAGTACCACCAACGAGTCACGTCTGTTTGAAGAAACGTTTGCCTTCCGAAGGAAGCTTAATGAGATCTTCATCTTACGAGATTCATGGTTATAGTTGCTGAAAGTATCGCAACTCTTTATCTCTATTTTAAATCGTAATCAGCCAGCATCTTCTCGTTCAAAGGAATATACGGCATTATACAATATAATTATGTACAAATACCAATTATTTGTTCTGATATTGTGCAAAATGCTTATTCATAATTAGCGACACTAAATGCGTAAATGGGATTGAACATGCTCTCCTAGAAGATGTACCTATTAAATTCAATTATAAGAACATAGTGGATTATTAATATTTGTATTACATATTGCTTATTAATCATAAGTGGTATAAATACTGATCCGGAGAATTACCATTCCACAATCTTTCTGACTAATCATATTTCTACACCTCAAGGCTTCACCGTCCTTCTGGTGGTGTTTTCTTCAAAGCAGATTTTACGTGACCTCGCCTACTTCGAGTCGTATCGAGCGGCCGAAGAAGAGTGTACCCGCTCGTATGACACACATAAAACGTAGCCGCGACGTAATTAATCTTCTCGCATGACACTTTAGCTGGTTACGGGGCAGAGCTTGCCAAGAACCAGAACACAACATACCACTTAAGCCCGCCGCCCAGAAAACAATTAATACGGAAATTGATTAATAATTACCGCGCCCCAATTTCCACCCTCTCTCGGACTCTCGCCAGTCACCACAACGAGAGAACGACGAGAGAGAAAGAGAAGGAGAAATAGATGAAAAAAGAGCATCAATAATCCTGCAAAAATACACGCACCAGATAAGGATCATAGTGTTCCACAATATTCGTTCGTTATCTAAATTCGACAGTGATTAATTTTCTGATGATTGTTTAGGCACCCTCAATGCTATTATTGCATTGTTTTCAATTAATCATATTTTTGTTTAAGGAGATTTTTCTCGGAATAAACATTTAATCCTTTCATATATTCTCTATTTCTAGATAAAATATTTTTTTCAAATGAGACAATCCATTTTTGGAATTGGACGGCAGAAAATTCCACATTGAAATCGGCGCCTTATCGACGAAATTTAAACCATCGCTCGTTGTTCCGCTTCCTTTGTGGCATTTATACGTGCCGAGAGAGCGGAGAGTCGATTTGGCATTACTTTTCTAGACAGACAGATTTTATTGATCTGTGCACCGTGGCGGCTCTCTGCCTCATTCTCCCTTCCTCCGTCTCGCTCTCGCGAATGAGTGAGGGCCGCGGAGTCAGAACCGAGAGAGAACGGCGGAACTGAACGCCCCATAAAGCTAACCAATGCTAATACTTCTCGTCTCGGCAGTGGCGTCGGTGCCGGGCGGCGCGACGCCCGGTCGTCGATTCGCCTCGACGTCGCGCGTCGTCGGCGGGGAAGGACGCACCGACGCCGCTGGCCCGGACCGGAATCGGCAATAAACGCGTAACCGAGCCTAATTCGTAATGTTGGCCCAGTCATTGTGGACCATTGTGAATCCTCCCCGTCCCGTTCGCCGCGCCGGGGACGACGAGTATAACGCTGGGGTTATCGCAGGAAACTGCCAGTAACGGTGGCAAGAGGTATGCACTCTCTTCTCGATGCGCCGCGCCGTCCTGGACCGTCCGGCTCCCTTATTTCAGTTTTATCGCGCGTCGCTCGCCACTAAATTGATATTCGCAACGCTGAGCCGAGATTACTAATTTATAGACGAACGAAAGGGAACCGTGTATTCGCGTCTTGAATCGATAACGCGAATTTTGATGTGAATCGAAGGCTGTCGATCGTACGCACTGCGACTCTGTTGCGATCGCGCACAGAAAGAACGAAATCTAAATTATGCAAATAAATTTAAGTAGTTATTTTATAAAATACGTTATAAAATTAAAAATTTCATTGTTGGTTTTGATATAGAACAAATGGTTATCAATCAAGCAAACTGAAAAATTGTTGAAAATGATTTCATGTATAATTAGGCTTAAATATGTAGATTAGCTAGAGATTACCAGAAAATTAATATTGTTATAGTAATACAGTAAAAAGCTTATTATACCAAACAGTTAATGATAATACGTTCAGCGGACAAATTTCGTTGAACGAACCTCCGTGTGCAAATCTTTATTTCCTTCAGCAATGTTTATCTTTTCCCGCTCATGAAAGTCGATTCATCATCAACTCGGTAATTGCAGCATTTGCAATGCTACATTAGCGTTCTCCGCTTTGCCTCTATTCAGAGATTGTTCGCTCAACGACTCCGAGAAATTTGCAAGATTCAATAACTTATGGCAAGATAAAAATTGCAACACATTGAACCTTCAGCTATTGCAGTTGCGGCTTATACATCAGGATTCCCTGTGGTGGTTTTTCCGTTGTGGAATGTGTCAAGTTTTTTAGGAAATCACAAATTTGTCAATATTTATATAGTTAACAGAATACTCCGTTCATACACACACTTTTCGATTTCATTGAATGAGTCATCATTCTTTATTTTACAGTTATATTCTTCCCGGCTGTTTTCTTAATAACTTTTATTTCCCGCTCGCTTTCCGCTTATCAGCGATTTCCATTTTATCAATAGGTATAAGTATTTGTAAACACATTTTTCATATAAAAGGAAATCTAAGACGAGAACTATATATCAGAAAATTTTAGAATTAATTTAGATGTGACTCAAATTAATTTTTTAGTTATATAGCAATATGATTATTTTACACAGCTATTTTCAGAATTTTTATTTGCTTGGCTAAAGATATATTACAACCGGCACTCGATATTGATAAATATAAGAAATAAGTCCATAAATAAGCTTTAATAAGTAAAAGAAATAGGGAAAATTTTAGTTTACAAAAAATGAAATAAAATTGCGCGAATTCCGTGTTGAAAAATTCGTTCTACAAGGATCGTCCGGGAATTTCGGCCAAACGTCTTAGCATATGAATGCCGCCTCTGTCCCGCGAGATATACGATTTTTTCCCCGTTCCCCCGTGAATGGAAATTCGAAAACGCGGACCGATGACCGGAGGTTTAGTGAATACGGGGCGGGAGGAAGGGAGGGGTCTTGGTATATCTCTTTCGTTGGAATGAGGGTGGCACGTGCTCGTCTTTTCTGTCTTCGTCCTTTTAAGGCTGTATAAGGACGGATCTACAGAATGAACGGGGGTGCGGCGGAAGGAAAATTTGTGAGCGCGATGGACGGCCGCCGACACAATGGCTGCGTTTAATAGTACATTAAGCACATCGCGGAACGACCTTAGTCGTGACCGCCGTGACGAACTTTTCCTCGGACAGTAGGGCGCAATAATCACATCCGGGTGCGAATCCCCCATATGGGGATGAAAGTCTTATGAGTCTGTGCAAAAATACTGTTGAAATGTGCATATTATATATTATTGTTATATTAGGCAAAAAATCTCTATACCTATTTGACGCATGTTAAGTTTACTCATGTATGTACATAATTGTGCAGGCTATAATTTAACTCACAATAAATAGTCACTAGTTTACCTCTCTTTTAGCTATATATATTTTTAGATAATATTGAATAAATTATTTTCGAAGCAAATATATATCAGCTAATACATTATAAGCTTTTAAATTATAAGACATAAGATTGTTTCCCGCGCCAATTAGAAAAAAGAGCAAATAGTTATGTATTCAAAACAAATTTATTATTTGTTCAAACAAAATCTTATTTATTAATAAAAGACATAATAAAAATATAAGAAAGGATGACTGATGAAACTCGCTAAGAATAGAATGACAAGCAAAGAAAACTTAAATAAATATTATTCTTGAATTTTCTTGAGTTCCATTCTAAAATAATGACAATTGAAACGAAAATATTTGTAACATTTTGATAACAACGATGGTTTAATTGAATCATCAAAGTAATCAGTACTATTTTCAGATAATACAGTGTCAACATACTCTGTCAATAATATTAAAGACTAATAAGAATCACCGAAACTGCTCGGTAAAATTATCAACTATCTGGATAAATAAAATTAAATTTCATAAATATAATTAAATCGTGTAAAGTAATAAAAATTGTCAATTACTTCAAAGAACGAATAAACATTTCGAATTTTACTGTTCATCAAAATCGCGGGTAAATAGGTATATAGAAAACCAAATAGGTATATAGAAGTCAAATATTTGGCTTCCACTCGTCGTAATCACCTGAAAATGATACGCTGCGCTATTCCATAAAGGAGAAACAACTTCTTTTCTCGTGTTCAATTACGAGGAAATACCGTATCTCGATCTGCGAAGTATCGGCGTATAATACGTACTCGATGTATCAGTTTAGATTGCGTTGCAACGTCGGACTAAATTGCCGCAATCGTTATCCTCCGCCATGAAAGAACTGTTCGAAATGAGTTTCCTTCGATCGACTTCCGGCCTCGAAAGAGCAAGGAGGCATCGACGTTCTCGCACGTATGTCGGTTTGCGGCGGTTTGAGCAATTGCACGCGCTCCGCCTCGTTACCGCGCTACGTAATTGGTAATTGGTAATTGTTGGCAATTGGCCGCGCAATATCGCGCGCCAATGACGCACTTATATGGATGTAAATTATGGGGCGACGTACCGTGTCTGACGGCAAATTCACCTTTAAAGCTCTGAATATTCAGCGGCAATTTTAATTACCATTCAATGGCGCATTTTGCCATTACGCGCGATGCCATGCTGGAAATTAGCGTAAAAATCGCTACCAGGCTTTCACGCGATCGCTCAAGTGCGCGTGCGTGCGAATTGAATCGTAATGAGCGTCACCAGAAATGTTTGGCGTCACCAGAAATCAATTTCATGCGTAAAGACTGTTATCGGACCACTTCTAATAGCATTTTGTTTATTCCAATTGACGAGGAAAATAACTTAATAGTACTTAAAACACAATAGAATGTTTTTCATCAGGTATTGTATTATAAGTAACAGTTCAAGATATTAGCGATATTAATATCTTTTATTAGCAATTAATAACACAATAATGTTAAGCAAAGTAATCGCTCATGAAAAGTAGCAAGAGAAAATCAATAGAATCGTACTGTCAAGTACGGCACGCGAGTATCGAGCTCTGCCTTATTTTCGATAACGCGCTGAACCTCGTAAGAATCTGGGTGTTAAGTAAAGCAGGCATCGATCACTTATAACGTTCGCCTCGCGGTAGGGCACGTATCGATCATACCGTCGAAAGATAGAAAGACACCGGCGTTATCTCGCCCGGCGATTCAAAGCGACGGAAGTGAGCCGAGGGGGGCGGAGGCGGAAGAAGCCGGTTTTTCGGGAACGGCTGCCGCCGTAGGTGTCGAAGGGACACGAGGCTCGAACGAGCCCGCAATTAGGCGGTCCCGGGGTCGACGACGGGCGCAGCGACGGGGTCGGGCATTATGCAAAACAGATTTTAAATTTAGATGCGGCCCACTGTGGCCCATACACACATAACGCGCGCGCTAGCACGCCGTTCGTGTGGCGCGCGCGAATCCACGCGGGCCACACGTAAGAGCCTGTAAGCGTGGGTCGTGTCGTGCTCGACAAATTAGCGCGTTTTAAATCCAATCCGTGCTGAAAAGGGGAGTCGTTGTGGATGGCTATGCCGGGGATGGGAACGAGAATGCGGGGGGGAAAGGGAATAGAAGGGTGGCTGTCGGGCTGTTTTGCATTTCTCGCGCGCGCGCCGAACATTTGAGGTGTAAAATATTAAATCCAGGCGCCTCCGCCATATCGCCTACGTCCTCGGCAGGGCGGCAGGATAGAGGGAGAGAGAAAGAGATAGATAAAGTGGAGGAAAGGGCGATAGCGGAGAGAGCGGAAAGGGGTCGGAAGCTGCCCCCCCAGAAGGGGAAGGAGGATACGGCGAGGCGGCTCTGCGGCGCGCACTCAGCAAGTTTACATTTAAATGTAAAAGTGCCGAGTGCCGCTAGGCGAAAGCTGCTGTTTTGCATTCGAAAGCTCATGATTGCCTCTGAGCTTTGCTTTTGATGCCGAGGCATTTCGCGCTGTCGACAGGCGGAGAGGTGCGTCGCTAAAGTCTGGTCGACTTCGGCTCCGGTCGAGATGGAGCATGGAGCGCGTTACAGAGAGGCGCTCCAGCTTCGTTCCATGCACGTCGTTTCACATTCGGACGCTTTCATCGATTCCGATTCGATTTCTTCGCAGCAAAAAGCTACGAAAGGATTTTTTTTAGTCGCGTTCTTCGAGAATAATCTGTGCGTCGAGAAATTTAGGAATTTGCAAAAACGAATTTTCAGAAATATGCAATTTTCTTATTTTTCATTTAATTTCAGATAGACTTCACTTTAGACGAAATATTATGGTCAGATTATATGCATTATGATTTGCGAGGGCGTACCACGTTGTACTGCGTGCGTCAATGATACCATTGCATTTTTCACAGATATTACATTTTCCGCAAAACGCCGTCCTTCGAACACACGTGCACTCACCCTCACATATACAAGTGTCCGCGCGCGCGAGTGCACCCACACGTTGTCCGTTTGATTTCCGGGATCTAATCAATTCTCGGAAGGCGAAACGACAGACGAGCGGGTTACGAGCAAGCGAGGCGAGCTAGCCGTTATTCCTCTAATATGTATGTTTCTTATGAGCGCCGGTAAAAGGGCTCCGTGCAATTTCCTATGATAGATCGAGTCCCGCGGACAAGTTCCATTACGGCCGGCTCTGAATTATTGAGCTGGCAATTCCCCGGCGACACGCGGTACGCCCTGCATCAAAGTGTCAACGGGCTCATTAAGCCTCCAAATCAGGTGAACTAACGCGGTAACCGTTCGACCGTTCCGTTCGTTCGGGTTCGTCGATAAACACCCTAGTGGTTTAATTTGAATTTGTTCACGCCATTATGTGCGTATTAAGGGCTCCGACACCTTTTCGTTCAATGACTGATCAAGCTTCGATTCCAGCTTCTCTTTTGTCCGCGGTATAAAAGAAGCATATATAGAATATATAATAAATTATAAACTAAAGCATGACTTCTTTATGTTAAATAAAATCATAAAAATTTTAATAGATATAAGAAATGTTATATTTAAAATATTATTTTTATTCACTATAAAACGTAAACACGGATGAATAAAATACAGGATAATAAAAATAAAAGTCATTAAAAGATTTTTGTATAAAGAAAACCTTTACCTACCTAATTTTTAAAGTAAAAATTATAAAAGGTTACAAAGTTGCGTGATTCATCCAAAATATGACGCACCGCGCGGTTTCCGCAAGTGGCAAGCACTGCGTATTGCCCGATGACGTTATGAAATATCAAGTATGTTTTATCGTCGCGATCGACAGAATATACGCAACGATACACCACAGGGGATGAAGTGTAATGTTACTCTCTCGTCGCGGTTTTATTTCATTTTTTTTCTTTCGTCCCTTGCGGTCGGAAAGGAGCGCGCATTTGCATTTCTCTCTCCACGGATCGAAAAGCGGAAGATGGCCGATGCAGATTACGACTATCTGTAATCCCTTGAAATAGGACCTGTTACTATAAACTGCTGCTTGTATCTGCGATCGCTAGAAGGGCCGAATTGGCACGATCGTTATCTCAAGTCGCCCTTCTGGTCCATATGCTGGGCTAATAAGAGCCCTAATAACGGGTGCCCCACCCCTTCGGTATATGTGGGGACTGTCACTAAATATTTTTCTTCCTCAACGGTTGCTCTGGGAGTTCGTCCGTGATGCCATGACGCATATGTCCTCAACGGACGGCTTATTTCGACAAAGATCGATTTTTACATTCTCAATATTTAATAAAAAAGGCTTAAGTTAGATTTATCTAATCACTTTGTCGGAAAATACATTGACATCAAATTTCCTTTTTGCTGTGTATCGTAAAAATGACTGTTCTTGCATTATATTTGCATAATAATATATTTTATCTCAATAATACTATAATATTTCTTTCTTTCAACAAAAAGTGTTTTAGTGAAAGATGTAAGCTGTGGAGATTAAGGAAAATTGTTCTGTATTTTTCTTCAGACAACGCGCGATGAATAAAAATATCCCTTCAGTTTTATCAGATGCTAAAACCAGATCAAAGCTTTACATAAAGATAGCTCCTGCATTTAAGGCTGAATATAGTATATATATATATTTTTTTTTACTAACTCTGTTTTCGCTTCGAATGCAAATGGCTCAATCACGCGTTCGGGGGGCACTGCAGTGGTTGGTGCTTACCCGCGTAATTTATTCGTAAGGGCGTTAAAGTTTCATAAGTCGTGCACATAAAATGCACTCGAGAATGGAGAGTAAGAGTGTCCACCCCCTCGCCACCTCTCTATCTCGTTGCGCCGCTCTCGCTCCCTCCTATCCACCAGCCCACCCTTCCCGCCATCCCTGGCGCGGCAGAAAATTATGCAGATGGCGGAGAAAACCTTTGATAAACACGACAGTCTCTGATCGTTATGCAGATCCGCGCCACTGTAAAATGGCGGCAATCTCTCCCTCTCACTCGAGCGGCCGCCAACCATCCCTCGCGTCCTCATCCTCCCTCTTCCCGCTCGCCCTCCTCCCTCTCGCCAGTCCACTGGACCCCGGAGGGTGTTTCAGTTTCTCACTCCCCGCCACCCTCATCTCGCTCCTCCGCAGCTCGCGCTCCTGATTTTCACACCCCGGCCGCGGCGGCGACGGCGACGGCACCGCCACACCAAGTCGAGAGGGTGGAAAGTACGCACCCTCCCGCTCTCGGTTCAACTTGTCTAACGCGTCTGCGCCGGGTCGTACCACCCGATGTATATATGCGCTGCGATTTCATTGGAAGATCCTGGTGCCGCTCGAAGAGCCACATGCACACAGACCGCACACACGAGGCCACCCATCCACTCACTCACCCATCCACCCACCCATCGCCCGTCGTTGCCGTCGTCATCGTCGCTCGGGGGTACTTCGGCACCCTGGCAGTCACTGAGACACTAGTAAAGAGAGCGTATACTTTATACCTACATCCTGCCACCCGCGCCACCAAAATGGTCGTGAAGACACTTTATCGTTCCATTTTTCTCCCGGGAAACGAGCCCGGGCTCCGAGCCCGTGAAATCCTTAGAAACTCAAGACCGGGAAGCAAGCAGCGATCGCATTTCCATACATTCGGATGACGCAACGCCCAATAAAAGTCAATTAACCGTGAGAGTGTACAACAACGATCCTTGTATATTCTCACGAACTAGGTCGCCGCTATATCGAGCAACTGACAATGAGGATGTTTTCACCTTTGATCACATTATTTTGACGCACACATTATTTTACCATTACATAGGATTTCTCTTCAAAAGAAACACTATTGGATTAAACATGCTTTTGCGACATCTAAAAAACTAATTTCGAGAACTTTGATTTTAATGTCCTCAAAGAAACTCGCATTTTATTATTTTCCTATATGCTGAATAGTCCTAAGATAACTTTTTGCCAAGTTATCCCGCGTAAAAATAAAATAATGTTTTATATTT
Source organism: Temnothorax longispinosus (assembly GCF_030848805.1). NCBI lineage: Eukaryota > Metazoa > Arthropoda > Insecta > Hymenoptera > Formicidae > Temnothorax > Temnothorax longispinosus. The sequence continues at coordinate 4,408,883 of NC_092360.1, forward strand.
TTAAAGAATTTTGGACCGTTACGTCCACGTTCTACGAAGATAAACGTCCTCGACGAAGGCTTTGATGGTATCGTTAATGCACGCCACACACTGGAATATTCCATTATACGACCGATGCTGCTGACGTCATCGACTACAATCACAGGTATCCCGCTGGCATAACGTAATTTCCTGAACCGAGTGTCTAGATGTCGAAGCCCACCCTTCGCGATAGCTGTCACACATTTATTTCGTTATGTATTTAAAACCATTGGATGTTATACTCATATCATAATTGTTCTTCCGACCTAATTTCGATATCACTCATTTATCAATATGATATATGATACCCGAGATACAGTTCTAGTCTAGATTACAGTTTTCTAATTTTTCTATACAAGACTCTTCTAAACATCACATTGAAAAAATGACCGTTATTTCAACGTTGATATTACAAAAATTATAGAATTATATAATACCGAAAATTAAGAAATTTTTGACACATTTTTGAAACATTAAGTTTAAGAAATCTAGAAAAGTAAAAATGCACTTTTTAAATTTAAAATATTTTGTTTGACGTTTAATAGTTCAGACATTCGTCGAGACATTTTACCATCAAATTTTACTCAAAACTTCTACATATATAAACTCACAAGATAATGCAATTTCTATATAGCTCGTATAGATCTACAAGATACCTATGACGTCATCATGATATTATGTAGCTGTTAACGAGCGGAAGGAATTATGTTACCTTTGAAGAGTAGTGTTTTTCAAAGCTCGTCTGTTTCTTGAACCCCTTGAAATAATGTTTTATTCATGCACACCGCGTCCATCGAAAGCGTTGGTCGAGCAGAGTTGCCTATATTTAAGTGCGTATAAACTTTTCCTTGAAACCATAGAATATTTTAGCACCTCGACTAATTGCGTGGTTACGTGCCGTGAATGAAAGTCTCTGCTGATCGTTTCGCACTTCCGATACTTTCGCGGTGTTGCAATTTATTTGAGGGAATAATTTAAAATACATAATAGAAGCGAGTCCCCTCTCCTCCATCATCCACAATTCATTGAATTCCGAATAATGAAGCATGTTTTAATAACTGTCAGAGAATTGAATCATGAAAGATATTTACAAACAACAAATTACGAACAACAAATGTTTTCTTGTATGTAAATCCACTTTTTTACTAAAATTTAATTAAAATTTGTAATTTTACATAACATTAAAACTCTCCTGATAGCTGTAATTTCAAGCAAGTCCTTTTAAAATTAACTGAAGAATAAAATTGTTTTTATTTATTTGAATACTTAAAGTTCAGAGTTGATTAAGTTTGATTGATTCGTTAATTTATTTACCATCTATCAATCAAATGTATCGATTACGATTATTAATTCAAAAAATAGTTCTTTATACTTACAATAAACGCGACGATCAATAGACATAGTTATGAAGCTATGATCATTACGTAATGCATAATTAAAAAAGTTCAGTCAAACTAGTTAGCGATCGTGAGGCTCGTGAATGAAGCTTATTGGATTTAGAGCGCACTTGTTGGAAGAGCACACTCTTTATGAAGTTTCGATCAAGACAAGTCGGGAGGAAATTGTCGTCCTGCCCGATTGGTCGGCATATCACGAACGCTCAGGGCGTGGCTCGATTACTAGCTCTCGGCCAACCGTTCTCTCCTTTCAATTATTATTTAATTACGCTAATTGCCCGCTGCCGAGTCCCGGCCTCTTGCGATTTGCGAGCCGTTCGGGGGAGCGGCGATCGTTAAGCTGGAATAAACTTCGCGGGTTCCAAATAAATCGGGCTCGCTTGGATGTGATCATCGCCGTCACTAATAATATAAGTAGGAACGCGCTAATTAATTTACTCGACATGCAAATTGCCGTAATCGCAATTTTTTATATTACCATTTCTTTGTTTATTGTGACCTTTTTCCATATTTTTAAAATATTACTCGGACTTTCCGTTAAATATTCTATCATTTTTTTAATTGTAGGAAATGCCGGAATTAAAAATGTATATGTAAGAAAATATCAGAGAAATGTTTAAAATATTTTTAACGTTTGTTAAATGTTTATTTTGAATTTTTGTGCTGATTGAGATGTACAAGCGTATTTTTTATTTCTATATTATTATTATATAGTTATAGTATTTGCTAAAATTATAGTTGTAATAAATAATCTTATATAAATAGTAAATATAAAAATTGTCTATATTTAAATGGAAATATACTATTAATGAAATACTATACTATATGTACATATATTTTTATAAATATGTAAGCAAGAATTGAAATAATCTTTTTTATTGAGACGGCATTTTGTTAGTTTCGTAAATTACTAATTCAATGAAATGATAAACGAATATCTGTGCGATCCTGCGTAAAAATCTTCGTGTGAGTGTGAACGAGCACTTGGCACCCACGCAAATTGTTCCGCAATGTCGAGCACCGTTGTTCGCCGTTTCTTTTTTGTTACGTCTCGTATGCGGCCGCAGAAAATTCCGTGGAATTATGCGGGGCAGCATAACGTGCGCCGGTACGTGTAGCAGCAGAGAATCGCGGACGAATCGGGACACGTGAGCATAAATTGGCTTGACGCAGAATCGGCCTGACAGTTTAACTATGACAAAAGCACAATAGAATGCGCCGTTTCCTGAATGCAGCATGCGGCTGTAATTTCTCTGTCCGTCCGTCCGTCCGTCCGTCCCGCGTTTTCTCTTTCTCTCTACCAGTCTTTATCCTGCGTCTCTATCCTGCTCTCATTTTTTTCTTCCCTATATCGTTCGCGGCCCGTTTTGAAATGGCGGATATTGCGGACAGTTTAATGCCGCGCCAACATCACGACCGCTCGTTAGCGAACGATGCTTCAGTTAAATCAAATTCACCTTGTGAGTTTCGCGTAATCAGCCAGTGACATTAACCAGCAATGGGTTTATCAGTTTACTCGTTCTGCTTGCTTTTGGAGACTTGTCGATGACTTTTATTATTCGACTGCAACCGCAGCTTTAATTTATTATTTTTTAATTATTTGCATTTATTCCTCAAATCGTAATTTTAATTTTAATATAGAAAACAATTTAGTTTATTACATATCATAAACTTTGCTTGTAATATGCCACACGGGAATATAAGATTTAAATAAAATTATATTTATATACTTGAATATAAATATAATTACATAAAATTACATATCATAAATAAACTAAAAAAAATAGAATTTATATTGTTGTTAATATAGGATTATATTATAGTTTCTTTTTTTCTATAAGAAATGTATAAAATTAAAAATGTTTTTAATACAAAAAATTTTATGTAATAAACTGTTAGCTATACGGATATCTGTTTTAAACTGCCTTATTTCAATTGAGGATATATCTCTGTTAGATTATTTTGAAATATTGTTTCACCGTAGCTATGGTGAATTTTCCGCGAATCTTCCATCTCGGCTCTAACTGGTCGCCGTGTGATGACGGTTATTACTATGATGCGCCGTTTCCTGCGTCCGTGAACGAGCATGTCTGGTACAAAATCAACACGGCATTCCATGCTTGGAATTACAGATATCCCCGCAAAAAGGCAATAAACGTCAAATCGAAGTGTGTCATTAAATTACCACCTTTTTTCTGATATTTTTGGATCCGAGCTAACGTGACTTTGAACTTATTGCTACCTGCTTACTTATTATCTACGAAAAAAGCACTTTATCCTCTGATTACAAATCTTTTTTTGATTATCTTAAGATATAGAGAAAAGCGGGAATAACTTCCAGAATCAATTATTTAAATAAGGTTACTGAATAATAAAAAAATATCTGACAGCTTGTTGAAACATTTTAATAAATTTAACTTAACAACTCTGAAAATTCTATTAATATAATTTAAAAAAAAAGGAAAAATTATTTTTAAAAATTATTAAAATTGTGAGAAAATGCATTTTCTCACAATTTACTTTGTCGGTCAGTTAGTTATAATAATAAAATATTGTTCTCTGAATGTATTTTATATTGCTTGTAACTTACGATAATATTGATTGTTAATTATTTATTAAACATTTTAGTAGTGAAAAATTATGTTACAATTATATCGCTCTGCAATTATCTTTTAACATAAAAATTAAAGCGTTGATAAACTTTGCAAAGAGCGCGACTGCTTTCCCGTGTTGTTCTTCAACGATTCACGGTGCATCGTACCCCTGTGCGTTCGGATATACATAAAACAACGAATTTTCCACGTGGAACTCGACCTGGTTCTAAGTGGTTGTCGTTTGATGACGGTTATTACCATGATGCGCTGTTTCCTGCGACCGTGAGTATCTTCCACCCACGCTGCGGCGCGGCAAGGAAAACGCACGCGTGTCGGCCCGTGCGTGTACACGCACGAGTGGTACTTCGTGTGCACGATATGTACACGACCGGTATGTAACGACCTGCGCACGTCTACACGCGTACGTTTCATAAACGCATTCAGGGTCGGACTGGACAGGCAATGTAATGAGAAATTTCTCAACGACATCATAAGCAACGCGACGTTATTCGCGTTCGCATACCTTTTTATTCTGTATTACGCAAATTGCATTTTAAGCTAAATTGCGAACTCTACGACATGTGTATCGTCTTGTAAATTTGGTTACTCCAAAAATGCAAAATTTATGACATATGAAAGATATACTTTAGAAATATTGACATTGAAAGAGTATATATATTATAATGATAAATGATATATAGTTTTTTAAAGCTTTATAATGTAGATTTTTCTTTATACCGGAAATTCTTTACATTTGAATTCTTTATACTTGAAATTACAATTAAGTCACATGTATTCAGTGCCGTTATTTTATATAGGAATTAGATGAGACTTTTCCAATTTAAGATAATCAAATTCAAAATAATAATACATACATTATTCGAAAAGTTAAAAGATTAGAATTTAGATTACCTGTGTAAAAATTTAAATTCTTTTCCATTAGATTATCTAGTGTTTTATGTTTATATGTGTAAAAGTTTGATACAAAAATTGATATGAGAGTGAAAAAGAGAGAAATTTAAGTTGTATTTGAAATGCAACTTAAATTTATCTCTTTTTCTCTTTCATATCGATTTTTATATATATATATATATAGATAGATATAATTTCAATTTACATGTATTAATATAATTTAAGTCAAAAAGAAAATATATATATATATATATATATATATATTTTATTTTATTAAAATATTTTTTTTTAGTCCGAGCCTGGAGTGCACCTTTCAGTTTCCCGCGACGGCGCATTTCGCCATTATATAATATACTCGTTTACACAGAACATTATTGTCGCAAATATGTCATTAACGTCGGAAATCAGCGGCCCGTACTCGTAACCGCCCTTGCGTGATGCGGTTCCCCAGGATCTGCCGCAATGGAGTCCTGTGCGCCGGGCGCGGAGGATTCCGGCGGTTGGCCCCGCGTGCCGGAAGTCGCCGATACGTCATTGTTCCTGCTAAACGAATCGCTGCTGCCGGAAAGAACGGGTGTCACGACACCTTTGTCTCGGCTCTTGGAAACGCGCGCGAGCCGCTCCGGCATAATGATCATTTTCGGTTTGTAAATGCGATTGCTCCATATTTCACCAAGGCTAACAGCGACGTTGTTACAGTCAAGGATGATATTGTCGTTAGATTGATAGGTTGTTTTGTATTATCGACCATTTAGCATTGTTTCGTGATTAGATAATTGAGCGCTGGAAAAAAACACATTTGATTACAAAATTGAGAGAACCTACATTAGTTGTAATTTCTATCAACAGCACTATTTTATATATCGTGTTTTATATCCTATAATGCAGTTGTATTTTATTTAAAATTATTCCTTGAATCCCTGATCATTGTGTAGATATTTAATTATACATGTATTAAATTAGAAACTTCTTGTTTTTGCTTACATTTGCTTTTAATAAAAATGTTTTATATAATATGTTTTTCCTGCAATTGTCCATTCAATTTCTCTGTCGGTTTATATCGAGCGAATCAGTACATTTTGTGAGTAATAATTGCAGGCGAGGGCATCAATGAAAATACGACGCCGACCTCATCGGTGTTTGTTCGCCGTATTCTCCGATTCGAAGATCGTTGTCTAGTTCGCGACAAGAAACTGTCTCACCCGTTTTCTCTTTCTCCTTCTCTCTCTATCCCGGCGGTAATAATATAATTCAATCCAAGAGAATGAGCGAGCGAGCCAATAAGAGGCCCCCTTTAATCGGGTTACTTCGTTACCGCGTTACTCCGTTACTCGCGACGGTGATATCAGCGGAATATCAATTATAGTGATTAACCAAGACGCTCGACGCAAACTTCGACTCTCCCGGGAACACGGAACGAAAGAGAGAGGAAGAGGTTCGCGAGTTCGAGACGAGAAAGGGGGGGAGAATAACATCTTTTGTCGGTCGGGAATTAGCCGAAGGAATATTCAAATCCACCGTCCGTTCGAGCGACGATCTTCGAGGCATTTCAATTAAGAGCAAAATGCTGCCGAAGGACTCGCCGTTGCTTTTCTTTCCCTGTCGAAACAAGAAATTCTCTCGAGAAATTTTTATCTCGATCTTTAATATCCCAATTTGAAATTATGTTAAACACTTTTACCGCAAATTGCGAATGAGGTAAACGAGATAAATAATGAAATTGTGTATCTTGGGAAAAATCTTACGGTATCTTCCGCGAAAAAATGTGTCTCAATATTTTTTCTGATTATACTAAGCTTTAATAAAGATCGTTTTTATCATTAAATTGAAGATCATTAATATTATACTAAAATCCTTGTCCGATCCCGCTTAATATAATCAATCGGAATAAACAAATATTTAAATTGTTCCGCACATTTCCCGTGTCCCAATCATCGCGAATTAATCGAAGCGGAATTGCTACCAATTATCCGGATCCACTGACTGATCTCGCACTCGTCGCGACCCTGAATACGGACAATGCATTAGGCACGGGTTCGTGATCTGGTAAAATTAGGCCCGAGGCCACATTATAATAATGCGGGAATCGGACGTAGTCCCCCGAGGGTGGGTGATCTGGCGCGGAGCAGAAGTATGTATCGCGACGTGTACAGCTGTCCACGTGGCGTGCGTCCATTGTGGACTCGGCGCGTTGGATTAACCAACCGTAAACGCCGAAAATCTAATTGACGAAATACAATTTCACGTCGACAATGGTCGCCGCGACGGATTATCGCGCGCTCGCGTCGATACGCGACCGGCTGTACTTTCCAAAAATTACGTTGAAATCGGCTTCGACACATTCCTCCCTCGATCCGATTCGACACGGCCAAAGGATTCGACGAATCGCGCGAATCGTGCTAACGATTATTCTTTCACCGGGCGGACCGCGTGACGACGCTAAGCCGTCCGGCAAACTTTGGAGAGCTCCTTCGCATTCGATCATCGTGCCGAACATACGGCGATAGAAGATTTTCCTCGGGGAAACCGCAATGTAATATAACGCATTGTAAAACGCATTGTTGCGAACTGTCAGGTTTTGTAACAAAATATTTCTTTCTTTTGTTTACGCTTACATACTGAACAATTGCACCAATATATGTCAATTTTAACAATACAGTTTTATAAAATTCTAAGAATAATTTAGCGTATCTATATGATTTTATTAAGTTTATTAAACTATATATTTAGCTGCAAAATTGTATTGTTTTTAAGTAGATTTTTTTCTGTTTGAAAGGTGTAATCTTATTTATTAACGTGTCTGCTTTAATAAACATTTGTTTCAAAACATACTTGAAATTGTAACAGAATTCGCTCGCATATATCTCGCGTTTTTTTTTTTTTTATAAATCCTGCTAATCTCTCGTGTCGAATTTTCAGGAAGAGTGGCTACTGCGCGATGTTTTCGAATTTCCATCAAAAAGATCGAATCACCATTTTCCTCTTCCTCTCGCTTTACGTAGCGGGGGAACGGCGTATTAAGGGTGAATTATCGCAGAATCAAAATAATTCGATAGATGGGGTGGCGTATTACAAGAGGGACGAATATTTCTGCGCGTTGGGGTGCCAAAACATCTCGTGCTATTCGAGAAAGTATTGTCAAAGGATCATTATCCTTTATTTTTGTTTGTCACAAAATTATCTGATCAGCTCTATTTGTATTTTATCGTATTAATATCACGATTCCGCCAAAAAACAATCTAAATATTAATGAAATCAATGACATATTTTTAGACACGCTGGAAGAATGGACGCATAATCACCGAAGGTCAATACTTTTCACGTCGAGCCTGTTCGTATTTATTCATTTGAGCTAATTTTTTGGGCGTGGATGCGCCTATTAGATTTTCGTGTTATGCTTTAGGGCAGATTGGCGCCGTGGCTTGGAAAAAATAGCGTTAATGCAGCTGCCAAAATTGAGGCAATAAAGCTTGCAAAAGTACATGTTCGATATTTGTTGGCAATTATTTTTAAAGCATCTATTTGTGCAACAATAAATATATAGCTAAACTCGATTTTATCAAAAATAATATTTAAACATGTTAAAATTAAGTCAACAGAATTTGATCATAAATACTATAGTAATTATATGAAATGGGATAATACTTTTTGGTATTTGCTTCAACTTTTAAAATCTCTCCACCTATATATTCTGTATCAATTTTTCGTGATGTAACAACAATAGAAACCAAGACATAACGCGATTCGGAAAAGTGGCAGGCTACAGGATTAAGAGTCGCCATTGTCAGTCGAGATTCGACGAGCGATCCGCAGTGCCGAGAGCGAGCTTAAAATACAGAAAGGCAAACGGTAGCGTGTCAAGGGCCGTCAGGTGGTCGTTTTAAAAGGACACAATGGCTCAATTCGGGACGAAAATCCGCCGGCTAAATCTCCCATTCAAATGCGATCTCAATCCCCTGCGTCAAACGGGGCCTAAGTAGGTACTTAGATGCACATTTGGTTTGAAATTCGTGATAGCTTGGGCCATGGAGAGCGATTTTGCGATGCTTATCGGCACTTCTGTGACCCAAGTGGTATCTAACTACGTCACGTTGATATACTTTGAATTTCATCATCTTTATGGGCGTTCTAATGTGTTACACGCTTCTCTCATTTTATGCGTGTTGATGCAAATATTTGTCAGTTGCATATCAAATTGAAAATAAAAGGGTAATTAAAAGATCTTAATAAAATCAAGCCATAGATACATTCAATCGCATTATGCCCGACTCTAAAAAGATAATACGATAAAATTATGCTATAGAATACTTCAAAAATATATTTAAATCAAAACAAAATTTAATATTGGAATATATATCGTTCGTTTTAATTAATTGAAAACATTTATGTATGGGCGTTTGCTCAAATACGCAATATCGATTTCTATATTTATCTGCGATTATATATTATCCCGATTGTACATTCTTCATTTTCGTTACAGTTTCGATAGCATTAGTGATGTTACAGTTTAATATCAAATTCTCGCGAGACCTTGATTCCTCGAAATTGATCACCGGACGGAGAAGTTTCACGAGTTATCTCGGAAACCCTCGGTGTTGTTTTCAGTCGGTGGCAAACGGAGACTCCCTTTAAACACGCCCTTGCGTATACAATTAGCCGCGATCGCCCGCGGGAGCTCCGATTACGCCGACGGGAATAATTAGTTTTAATTGACCCGCCCGAAACTTATCCCGCTAACGCATTAAGGCCAAAGTTATACGGCCCGCCAGGAGGTTTAGGTTTTGCGAAGCGCGCGAGCAGGCAGGTAAGGTATACACGTACTACGTGACACGGTTGGTAAACCCGAAGCTGCCTTTGTTAAGCTCGGATTCTGAGTGCCTTTGATACGTGTACTTGCACGCTAACTAACCAACCTAAGCTATCCATAGTGGTTACTGGTTACGTGGCTGTGCGCGACGTATACAGGGTGTTTTCGACCAAACGTATCCTCGTTCAACCTGAGAAGTTCCCCGCATGAGTTGGGAATTCGTTCCCGAATATCAAAAACGTTCGCCCAAAGAACGTTTATTTAGAGAGATATCGAAGAAAGATTAGAATGTCTTTAAAACTACTTTACTTTTTCCCTTTAGAGCAAATCTAATTTAAGCTATTACACAATATCACGATATAAACTTATATATATATATATATATATATATATATATATATATATATACACACAATATAATACAATATTATATAATATATAACTTACCACAATATAAATAATTTTAAATAGTTATACAATTATATAGGAGCATCAAGTTGTTTTTTAAAGTATACTTCTCTGAGAATTAAATAAAAATGAAGGAAGATTTGAAAAAAACAAGCTATTATATTCGTAAAAAATTTTGAAGAAAAGCATCTTTGGTTTAAACTCCCTATGAATATTTTGAATATTCTGTATATGATGTGTGTGTACACATTTGTACTACACTATGAGCTTTATTATCGATTCGATGTTGGTATCTCAACAGAGGTTTCTGCGAAACTATGGGCACTTGCTCAAATATTTGTCAAACGATTTCAATCAAATTTCGATAATATCGCACGCGATAATTTTAGCTCGTTCTTATATTCCGCTAAAGTTCCCATTAATTAATCGTATTTTTTAAAAAATAATCTATGGAAATTGCCAACAATGATCAACAATATTTTGGTGAAGCTACGTTTGGTAAAGCAAGAAATTTTATAAAAAATCTACTCTTAAAATTTTTAATAAAACTGTACGACTCACTACGAACGCGTCGATCTACTCCCAACTACGAAGTTTTCGTTTCGCCTTCATTTCCGCGCCGAATCCATATCCCTCTCCGCTCGCTGAAAACATGATAGATCGAACGTCTCTTAATTTTCGCACCACCGTATTGTCGAGCGAGGTGCGCGTTATCTCGCGCCTCCTCGTCTTACCTGGACACCTGAGCACGTTCGACGTTCCGCGGATTGACGCTCCCCATCCGGCCGCCATGATTTTTCGGCGCGTTTCTCCGCGCATGGCCGAGCGCGCGCGAGCGCGGGATACATATCCAGCCGGGAATTGAATTTCCTCGGTAATTTTAATGCCATTGTGAGCCACCGAGGACGAGAGGAGAGAAGACTCTCCGAGACAGAGGATAACTACCACGGCTACCGGCTGTGCAGTGTGCACACAGCTGCCGAACCCGACATTGTCTCGTACCCGCGGAAGTTAGTTGCAGGTTGCAGGCGAAACGCGCGTCGCCACCCCTCGCGTAGACTCGAAATAACTAGCGCGGTCGTGTTCGAACGTTCCTGTCCCGTGAAAAGAAGACCGCATCATGAAAAACGAAAAAAAAAAAGATATTGGTCTGCTCAAAAGTTACAACTTTATCTTTTTCATCTGTATGTTTCCTAATTTTGAATGCTATTATAACGTCGTCTTGTTATAAGTATTGCTCTTTTGTTTACTTTATTATTATATTTTCATGATAATTTCAACAATGCTACACTTATAAAAGAAAGATAAAAATATTAGTAAGGGTTTTAGAAAGTTAAGGAAAAATTATAGCGTCTCAGCCACAAAATATGAAGTTGAGGTAAACAAATTAATAATTTGTATAAACTAAAAAAACAAAATAATGTTAACATAATTAATTAATATTTAACTAACTGTTAGTAGTACGGTTAAATAGATTACAAGAACAATGTAAAATAATTGTATTAATGAAAAATGTTATTAATACAAATAGCGTATCGTTTGAGAAAAATGACTAAAATAAAAGAGTATAATTTAAAAAATGAAATCTCCCAGATATATATTAGTTTCATATATGTTTTTTAAACGTATACATAGTTTCATAACCGTAAAGAACCATTAAGAAACGTTTGAACAAAAATGTTTTTGAAACCATGATTTAAGAAACGTATATTTTTTACGTTTCTACAGTTAACAAAAATACCTATTTGTTAAATTTTTCCTTTCAAAATTATAATTTGCTTTATCTATATATATAATTATAGCTTTAATAGCATTTTTTGAAACATTTAAATTTATATTGCACTAGATATTATTGCATAAAATAAATCATTTTATCCATGCATATAATATCCACTTATTTACTTGAATTAATTTTAATTTTCCTACCGGTATTAATCTATTTCGTCATCGGACAAATCTGAGCTTAGAAAACTTCCATATATTTTTGTTTCACTTTTACTTATTGCACGAATGTGTTTTTACCAGTTCAGGAATTTCTTCGAAAAAAATAGATGTCATAGATGGTATATGCATAAAGCTTAAAGAAAATTCTCACGCATGTCTCAAAGACGTCATAAACACGTTCAAAAAACGTGAAAAGTAGGAATTTTTAATGTCTATCTAAAAAATTTGAATTTGGAGCGAAAAAAACAGAAGCTTCTGATCGATTAAAATTTGCATTAAGTACTAAGCCGGTTGAAATTGTACAAACAGAAAACTGAAACGGAATTACACATGGATGCCTTCAAGTACGGATACGGTGCTATAATATTTCAGAAATTCGACGACGGTGATGCGCTATATCCGATATAATACTATGCAAAATTGCAATAATATAGCTGCAAAATTTAGAATTTATTTTTTAAGAATTATCTTTAAAATTGTTACTAATTGCCATGTGTTTTCGTTGACAATGAATAATAAAGATCTGCGTCGCTAAATGGGCTTTGCTACTTGAAAGATTTGATTAAGTATATGTATTTTACAGTAAACTAGACATCATAGACGCGCGCTTCTCCCGCGCTATGCCTTTTTTTTTATAGGATATATCGCCCAGGTAAAAATACAAGTAGATGTAATTATTCACTGATATCCACTGCCCACTGCCGTGTAATATACTAATAAATGAATTAAAAGAAAGTATTACCGCGAGAATTCGAAGGCTCAACGAGAGGATGCGAACTCATTAATTATTCATTCGCTAGCGGACGAAGGACAACGCGATGGCTACGTTATAATAGGCGGATTACTATTTAGAGAGGACAATGGCGATATACAATTAGTAGCGCCGAAATGTTTGCAATTTCTGATAGTACGGCGTGGTCACGAAAATAGTCACTTTGCGGTTGAAAATGCTGTGGATTTAGATAATCGGAGAAGATTTGAAAGAATGTGTGCGACTCGTATAATGCTTGCTTTAGACAAAGTGTATTACCAATATCTGTACAATGCAATCTGAATTTCTCCGTGGAACAGGACATGACACTTTACGTTGTATAAATAATGCCATGCATAATTGCCCGCGACATGTAAATGCTGTTGTTTTCAAGATATAAGATACATAAAAAAATACACTCAAAATATACTTATAAAGAAAACAGAAGCACTTATAAAACAAAATTATTGGTTTCCTAATATACGTAATACAATCGAAAGAATATTCGAAGTTGTCGTGAATTTTTAGCAAATGAAAAACACAGGCAGGCTAGATGGTTATTTAAATCTTATACCTAAAAGTAGGAGAAAGTGGAGCAAAAACGGATGCTTTTTCGGATTTGTCTATCTACAAGAAATCAGAAAGTAAAAAGATTTTGCTGACCGTTAGTAGTCTTTAGTAAACCTTGAACTATGAGAAAAAACAAGGCTAGTTATTTGAAAAAAGATTTAACAAGGATAAAACGGGATTTTTTAAAGATATTATAGTACCCGATTTTGCTCCACCGGTAGAGTAAAATCGGTTGAAAGCATGTAAAACACCGAAGTTACAATTACAAAGTACAATTACGAAGTTTTGTTTTATCAGTCAAATTACACTGACAATGAGAAAAAAATTTTCTGCATTTTTCTTAGTGAATACACATATGCTAATAATAAGGAAACTTTTCTTCATTTTAGTAAATGGAGTCAAGGTTTGTTGCAAAACTATATATTACTAAAATGCAGAAATTTTTTTCTTAGTGTACAATACAAAAATGTATTTTATAACAAAAATCACAAACAAAGATATCCTTTTGCTTTACATTGCTGCCGGACTCATAGGTTCACCCTTGCATTTAATACACTGTATCCAGCGCTCGATTGTTGTTGACAAATCATTGCAAGAGATGCAGGCTTCATCTTCTTCCTAATCTGAGGATGAGCTGTCTTTCTGCTTTTTTTTTTTTAAATTATTTTCAACTTTAGGGGCTTCTATTTCTAACTTTTTTTTCCGAGTGGCAGTCTCCATTTCCTGCTTTTTGTACAGAGACGAAGTCAGGATGGCAGTTTTTCTCTTTTTTTATTTCTCTTTTAAATATTGTTTCTTCTTGAGAAGGGGAAGTCGAGGACATTGCAAATGTTGACGGGTGGGTTTCATTATTTCCAGATATCACAGAGTAGGCCTCATCATCTTGGATTTCCTGGTGCTTTGGGGCAGCTTCTAAAAGAAGACTTTTCTTTGTTAGTTTCATTACTAGTTAGAAGAAACCTATGGGTTTTAGCTTTGTGTAGGTCATCCCTTAACATCCTATTGGTGCATCCAGTTTTTTTAGACCAGAGTAGATTTTTCGGGCAGCTTCTAAAGGAGACAGACCTTACCTTTGCTTTAATTATCCATAATCGCTCAGAGTAGCAGGAACGTCAAAATTCAGCATGCTTCTGGGTAGTGGCTATTTTCTCCTCCATACATCTTTGATTGCTGCAGCCATGTTTTCTTCAGACCAGAGGTCTTGCTTTCTGGGCAGCTTCTAAAGGAGACAGACCTACTTTTTTTTCAGCTTTCTTATGCCCTAGGGGTCAGAGTAGATAAGGAACGTCCATAAAAACTAGCAGAATTCTATGTAGGTAATTATACTCCTTATTAACATCTTTGATTGCTGCAGCCATGTTTTCTTCAGACCAGAGGTTCTGGATTTTCTGGGCAGCTTCTAAAGGAGACAGACCTCTTTTTTCAGCTTTTCTCATGCCTATATTGTAGAGAGGAAACAGGAACCTTATGGGTTTTAGCAGCTTCTGTGTAGGTCATTTCCCTTATTAACATCTTCGATTGCTGCAGCCATGTTTTCCGTCGACCAGCTCTGTTTTTCAGTCATATCTAAAAAAAAATAATAATAATAAATAAAATAAAATATATATGTAAAAATCAATAGGGTGAATAATATTTTTAAAATATTTTGTCCGATTATTGTAAGAATAAATAAACGGTGAAAATATTTTACAATTTTTTACGCGAAAATATGTGAAAATTATGTGATAAACTATTATTTTAGATTATTTTTACGTATTTTTACATTAAACTATGCGATTTGTGCCTATTTGCAGTTTTTCATAAATTTACGTAGAAAGTTTTTATGCAACTACAACTTTTTAGATGTAAATACGCGATATGTTTAACATATTTTAAAAAAAAAAATGCTACTTATTGATAACGATTAAGAAATTAGATAATTATTTATGAGTTGTTACATATCTAACTTTAGTTATTTTTATGTGTGTGATCTATTGCATCTAACACAAAAAATATATTTTGTAAGATAAGAAAAGTATTTTTTATATTTTTTATGTTTTTTTAATGTGTATTTTAGTTTTATATTTTGTAATATTATAAAAATTTATATTTCATTAGGTCGTATATATTTATGCAGGTAGATAATTTTTAATATGTAAGTAAAATTCTTTATGGTCATTTACACGATTAATAAATGAACTATATTTTGTAATTAATTTTAGAAATATTTTGAAGTAAATAAAACATATTTAAATCAAATTGCAAAACTATTTATTTTCTCTACGTTATAGTAAAACACTTCCAGAAGTGAAGATGAGTATTAAAAGAAGTATTAAAAGGAATACGTCAATTTACATAATTGTTGTAAAATGTAGAAAATAGAGTGAACATTCCTTACGATTTTATTAAAACTTTATACGATTTGTATTTTTTCATAAAAATAGGAAAAATAGTACTGAATCTTGTATGAACTCATAATGCTAAGAAATATATTAGCCACGTATCACAGGGGAATGTACTGACATAAAAAATTTAAATGCCTTTTACGTGAAACTTGTTCAACTTGTTTAATACTGTGTAAAAAGATGTAGAAAATTGGAAATTGTTATAATATTGCTAAAACAATTATAATTGCTAAAAAAATGGCATTAAAAGTTGTAAAAATTTGTAAAAATAACATTTTTACAGCATCTACAATTTACTACGTCTTCATAAATATGTTCATAAAATTGTTGAAACTTGTAAAAATTTTTAAATACTTTTACAACTCATTATAATTTATTGCAATTTATCATGAATTTCTACAATTTTCACAAATTTGTAGAAATTTGCAATTTGTTGTTTAAATTTCAATTTCTGGTAGTAAATGTAAAAGTAATTGTTCTAAAATCATTTCCACCAAATAATACACGACTGTTTTTTTTTCATTGTATGAGGGGGTGTGGTCAAATCCGGAATAAAAAGAGAACCAAGGCTAGTTGTCACACTTTTCAAATACTGATTAAAAAAAAATGTTAGCAATATTTCATAATATCGTACTACTACTTCATAATGCAGCTACATCCTTTAGGTGTAAAAAAGAAAATATTAGACTTATTTATATTTATACACAAAAAAGATATATAATTCTAAGTAGAATCGTGCAAATGTAACAACTTGCCCCCATACCCAGGGTTGATTGTCACGTGACTCCGGATTCGTTATCACTTATCACATGTCTTTCATATAGAGGAAAAATACGACAAATAATTCCTGGTTTATTATTTTATTAATGTTAGTGACAGTTTCTTGTAGATACTTAATAATATTTCGCAGCATAAATTAGACGAAAAATTATGATTTTTAACTTGAACTTTGTTCATTTTAAACTTTGTAATATAATACAATTTTCTCATAAACTTAGAGTAAAGAAAAGAATAATAATTCTCATAACTTTGAATCTCATCTCATTTGAGACAACTTATCTCGAACGGCCATTTTAAACAAAGAAGATTATATTTATAAAATATGTTGCAATGACGGTTAACTTAAATACAGGAAAAATGCAGCTACATCCTTTAGGTGTAAAAAAGAAAATATTAGACTTATTTATATTTATACACAAAAAAGATATATAATTCTAAGTAGAATCGTGCAAATGTGACAACTTACCCCCATACCCAGGGTTGGTTGTTACGTGACTCCGGATTCGTTATCACTTATCATGTATCTTTCATATAAAGGAAACATCCGACAAATAATTCCTGGTTTAATATTTTATTAATGTTAGTGACAGTTTCTTGTAAATACTTAATAATATTTTGCAGCATAAATTAAACGAAAAATTAGTGATTTTTAACCTGAACTTTGTTAATATTAAACTTTGTAATATAATACAATTCTCTCATAAACTTAGAGTAAAGAAAAGAATAATAATTCTCATAAACTTTGAATCTCATCTCATTTGAGACAACTTATCTCGAACGGTCATTTTAAACAAAGAAGATTATATTTATAAACTATATGTTGCAATGACGGTTAACTAAATACAGGAAAAACACTTTTCAAATACTGATTAAAAAAAAATGTTAGCAATATTTCATAATATCGTACTACTACTTTATAATGCAGCTACATCCTTTAAGTGTAAAAAAGAAAATATTAGACTTATTTATATTTATACACAAAAAAGATATATAATTCTAAGTAGAATCGTGCAAATGTGACAACTTACCCCCATACCCAGGGTTGGTTGTTACGTGACTCCGGATTCGTTATCACTTATCATGTATCTTTCATATAGAGGAAACATACGACAAATAATTCCTGGTTTAATATTTTATTAATGTTAGTGACAGTTTCTTGTAGATACTTAATAATATTTTGCAGCATAAATTAAACGAAAAATTAGTGATTTTTAACCTGAACTTTGTTAATATTAAACTTTGTAATATAATACAATTCTCTCATAAACTTAGAGTAAAGAAAAGAATAATAATTCTCATAAACTTTGAATCTCATCTCATTTGAGACAACTTATCTCGAACGGTCATTTTAAACAAAGAAGATTATATTTATAAACTATATGTTGCAATGACGGTTAACTAAATACAGGAAAAACACTTTTCAAATACTGATTAAAAAAAAATGTTAGCAATATTTCATAATATCGTACTACTACTTTATAATGCAGCTACATCCTTTAAGTGTAAAAAAGAAAATATTAGACTTATTTATATTTATACACAAAAAAGATATATAATTCTAAGTAGAATCGTGCAAATGTGACAACTTACCCCCATACCCAGGGTTGGTTGTTACGTGACTCCGGATTCGTTATCACTTATCATGTATCTTTCATATAGAGGAAACATACGACAAATAATTCCTGGTTTAATATTTTATTAATGTTAGTGACAGTTTCTTGTAGATACTTAATAATATTTTGCAGCATAAATTAAACGAAAAATTAGTGATTTTTAACCTGAACTTTGTTAATATTAAACTTTGTAATATAATACAATTCTCTCATAAACTTAGAGTAAAGAAAAGAATAATAATTCTCATAAACTTTGAATCTCATCTCATTTGAGACAACTTATCTCGAACGGTCATTTTAAACAAAGAAGATTATATTTATAAACTATATGTTGCAATGACGGTTAACTAAATACAGGAAAAACACTTTTCAAATACTGATTAAAAAAAAATGTTAGCAATATTTCATAATATCGTACTACTACTTTATAATGCAGCTACATCCTTTAAGTGTAAAAAAGAAAATATTAGACTTATTTATATTTATACACAAAAAAGATATATAATTCTAAGTAGAATCGTGCAAATGTGACAACTTACCCCCATACCCAGGGTTGGTTGTTACGTGACTCCGGATTCGTTATCACTTATCATGTATCTTTCATATAGAGGAAACATACGACAAATAATTCCTGGTTTAATATTTTATTAATGTTAGTGACAGTTTCTTGTAGATACTTAATAATATTTTGCAGCATAAATTAAACGAAAAATTAGTGATTTTTAACCTGAACTTTGTTAATATTAAACTTTGTAATATAATACAATTCTCTCATAAACTTAGAGTAAAGAAAAGAATAATAATTCTCATAAACTTTGAATCTCATCTCATTTGAGACAACTTATCTCGAACGGTCATTTTAAACAAAGAAGATTATATTTATAAACTATATGTTGCAATGACGGTTAACTAAATACAGGAAAAACACTTTTCAAATACTGATTAAAAAAAAATGTTAGCAATATTTCATAATATCGTACTACTACTTTATAATGCAGCTACATCCTTTAAGTGTAAAAAAGAAAATATTAGACTTATTTATATTTATACACAAAAAAGATATATAATTCTAAGTAGAATCGTGCAAATGTGACAACTTACCCCCATACCCAGGGTTGGTTGTTACGTGACTCCGGATTCGTTATCACTTATCATGTATCTTTCATATAGAGGAAACATACGACAAATAATTCCTGGTTTAATATTTTATTAATGTTAGTGACAGTTTCTTGTAGATA
The DNA here is from genome assembly GCF_030848805.1 of Temnothorax longispinosus. Classification (NCBI taxonomy): domain Eukaryota; kingdom Metazoa; phylum Arthropoda; class Insecta; order Hymenoptera; family Formicidae; genus Temnothorax; species Temnothorax longispinosus. Next base: position 4,428,302 of record NC_092360.1, read on the forward strand.
CTTAATAATATTTTGCAGCATAAATTAAACGAAAAATTAGTGATTTTTAACCTGAACTTTGTTAATATTAAACTTTGTAATATAATACAATTCTCTCATAAACTTAGAGTAAAGAAAAGAATAATAATTCTCATAAACTTTGAATCTCATCTCATTTGAGACAACTTATCTCGAACGGTCATTTTAAACAAAGAAGATTATATTTATAAACTATATGTTGCAATGACGGTTAACTAAATACAGGAAAAACACTTTTCAAATACTGATTAAAAAAAAATGTTAGCAATATTTCATAATATCGTACTACTACTTTATAATGCAGCTACATCCTTTAAGTGTAAAAAAGAAAATATTAGACTTATTTATATTTATACACAAAAAAGATATATAATTCTAAGTAGAATCGTGCAAATGTGACAACTTACCCCCATACCCAGGGTTGGTTGTTACGTGACTCCGGATTCGTTATCACTTATCATGTATCTTTCATATAGAGGAAACATACGACAAATAATTCCTGGTTTAATATTTTATTAATGTTAGTGACAGTTTCTTGTAGATACTTAATAATATTTTGCAGCATAAATTAAACGAAAAATTAGTGATTTTTAACCTGAACTTTGTTAATATTAAACTTTGTAATATAATACAATTCTCTCATAAACTTAGAGTAAAGAAAAGAATAATAATTCTCATAAACTTTGAATCTCATCTCATTTGAGACAACTTATCTCGAACGGTCATTTTAAACAAAGAAGATTATATTTATAAACTATATGTTGCAATGACGGTTAACTAAATTCAGGAAATACACTTTTTAAATAATGATTAAAAAAAAATGTTAGCAAAATATTTCATAATATCGTACTACTACTTTATAATGTCAGCTACATCCTTTAAGTGTAAAAAAGAAAATATATAGACTTATTTATATTTTTTATACACAAAAAAGATATATAATTCTAAGTAGAATCGTGCAAATGTGACAACTTACCCCCATACCCAGGGTTGGTTGTTACTTGACTCCGGATTCGTTATTCACTTATCATGTATCTTTCATATAGAGGAAACATACGGACAAATTAATTCCTGGTTTAATATTTTATTAATGTTAGTGACAGTTTCTTGTAGATACGTTAATTATTTATTTTGCAGCACTAAATTAAACGAAAAATTAGTGATTTTTAACTTGAACTTTGTTAATATTAAACTTTTGTAATATAATACAATTTTCTCATAACTTAGAGTAAAAGAAAAGAATAATAATTCTAAAATAAACTTTGAATCTCATCTCATTTGAGACAAACTTATCTCGAACGGTCATTTTAAACAAAGAAGATTATATTTATAAAATATATGTTGCCATGACGGTTAACTAAATACAGGAAAAAATATAGCTGAAACTATAATATTTCTTATGGACTAAAAAGAAATTACGATTAGTAATTCCAAAAACCAACGGGACATAAAATAGAGGTAAGAATAGTTTATTTACCACGTCCAAGTTTTAAGTAAATGCTTGTAAATATATCATATGCGATGTTTTTGAAACGAGCTATTTCGTACACCCAACTAGCACAAGGAGAGGAGCAACCCTCTATTATAGAGAAGAGTATGCCGCTTCATCGGTTAGTGGAGATGAAATATTACAAGCTTTATGACAGCGTATTCGTGGGTACTCTATGGCGGCACGGTCTCCCCTACTCTGTGGTTTAATGCGTTTAATACGAGGAAGAATAAATAAACACGGCGTTTAGACATTTCGCCGTACCAAAATAAAGATTAGTGCGATATACTCTTAACACGTACAGAATGCAATGCTGCACTTACCGAATTTTTGTATAAACGGCTCGTTTTATTATTAATCGAATCTGGTTCGAAAAAGCACGTTTCTTAAGATAGATGCACGGCAGTAGATATCAGTAGGGTTTTAGAAAGTTCAGAAAATTATAACGTTACAGCCATATAATATGAAGTTGATGTAATAATTAATAATTTGTATAAACTGATAAAAAACAAATAATGTTAACATAATTAATTAATTAATATTTAACTAACTGTTAGTAGTACGGTTAAATAGATTACAAGAACATAATAATGTGAAATAATTGTATTAATGAAAAATGTTATTAATACAAATAGCGTATCGTTTGAGAAAAATGACTAAAATAAAAGAGCATAATTTAAAACATAAAATCTCCCAGATAGCACATATTAGTTTCATATATGTTTCTTGAACGTATACATAGTTTCATAACCGTATAGGACCATTAAGAAACGTTTGAACAAAAATGTTTTTAAAACCATGATTTAAGAAACGTATTTTTTACGTTTCTACAGTTAACAAAAATACCTATTTGTTAAATTTTTCCTTTAAAAATTATAATTTGCTTTATCTATACATTATATAATTATAGCTTTAATAGCATTTTTTGAAACATTTAAATTTATATTGCACTAATTATTATTAACAAAATAAATCATTTTATCCATGCATTATTTCCATTTATTTCTTGAATTAAGTTTGTCCTACCGGTTCTTAAATCTATTTGTCATCGGACAAAATCTGAGCTTAGAAAACTTCCAACAGTTGCAAAATAAACATTCTGCTGAACGTGGCCATTGAAAAAACTTTATACGTGTGTTCCGTTTTGAAGAAACTAGTGCCCCACATGAGTAATGCAATTAAGGTTGAGACAAGTATATTTTGTTTCACTTCAACTTATTACGGCCTGTGTCCCAGTTCAGGAATTTCTTCGAAAGGAATAGATTCATGATGGTATATGCATAAAGCTGATAGAACATTCTCACGCATGTCTCAAAGACGTCATAAACACGTTCAAAAACGTGAAAAGTAGAATTTTTGAATGTCTATCTAAAAAATTTGAATTTGGTGCTAAAAAAACAGAAGCTTCTGATCGATTAAAATTCGCATTAAGTACTAAGCCGGTTGAAATTGTACAAACAGAAAACTGAAACGGAATTACACATGGATGCCTCCAAGTACGGATACGGTGCTATAATATTTCAGAAATTCGACGACGGTGATGCGCTATATCCGATATAATACTATGCAAAATTGCAATAATATAGCTGCGAAAATTTAGAATTTATTTTTTTAAGAATTATCTTTAAAATTGTTACTAATTGCCATGTGTTTTCGTTGACAATGAATAATAAAGATCTGCGTCGCTAGATGGGCTTTGCTACTTGAAAGATTTGATTAAGTATATGTATTTTACAGTAAACTAGACATCATAGACGCGCGCTTCTCCCGCGCTATGCCTTTTTTTTATAGGATATATCGCCCAGGTAAAAATACAAGTAGATGTAAATTATTCACTGATATCCACTGCCCACTGCCGTGTAATAATACTAATAAATGAATTAAAAGAAAGTATTACCGCGAGAATTCGAAGGCTCAACGAGAGGATGCGAATTCATAAATTATTCATTCGCTAGCGGACGAAGGACAACGCGATGGCTACGTTATAAGAGGCGGATTACTATTTAGAGAGGACAATGGCGATATACAATTAGTAGCGCCGAAATGTTTGCAATTTCTGATAGTACGGCGTGGTCACGAAAATAGTCACTTTGCGGTTGAAAATGCTGTGGATTTAGATAATCGGAGAAGATTTGAAAGAATGTGTGCGACTCGTATAATGCTTGCTTTAGACAAAGTGTATTACCAATATCTGTACAATGCAATCTGAATTTCTCCGTGGAACAGAACATGACACTTTAAGTTGTATAAATAATGCCATGCATAATTGCCCGCGACATGTAAATGCTGTTGTTTTCAAGATATAAGATACATAAAAAAATACACTCAAAATATAATTATAAAAAAACAGAAGCACTTATAAAACAAAATTATTGGTTTCCTAATATACGTAATACAATCGAAAGAATATTCGAAGTTGTCGTGAATTTTTAGCAAATGAAAAACACAGGCAGGCTAGATGGTTATTTAAATCTTATACCTAAAAGTAGGAGAAAATGGAGCAAAAACGGATGCTTTTTCGGATTTGTCTATCTACAAGAAATCAGAAAGTAAAAAGATTTTGCTGACCGTTAGTAGTCTTTAGTGGACCTTGAACTATGAGAAAAAACAAGGCTAGTTATTTGAAAAAAGATTTAACAAGGATAAAACGGGATTTTTTAAAGATATTATAGTACCCGATTTTGCTCCACCGGTAGAGTAAAATCGGTTGAAAGCATGTAAAACATCGAAGTTACAATTACAAAGTACAAATGCAGAAATTTTTTTCTTAGTGTACAATACAAAAATGTATTTTATAAACAAAAATTACAAACAAAGATATCCTCTTGCTCTACATTGTTGCCGGACTCATAGGCCCACCCTTCCATTTAATACACTGTATCCAGCGCTCGATTGTTGTTGACAAATCATTGCAAGAGATGCAGGCTTCATCTTCTTCCTAATCTCAGGATGAGCTGTCTTTCTGCTTTTTTTTTAAATTTAATTTTCAATTTAGGGGCTTCTATTTCTAACTTTCTTTTCCGAGTGGCAGTCTCCATTTCCTGCTTTTTGTACAGAGACGAAGTCAGGATGGCAGTTTTTCTCTTTTTTTATTTTCTTTTAAATATTTGTTTCTTCTTGAGAAGGGGAAGTCGAGGACATTGCAAATGTTGACGGGTGGGTTTTATTTATTTCCAGATATCACAGAGTGGGCCTCATCATCTTGGATTTCCTGGTGCTTTGGGGCAGCTTCTAAAGAAGACAGACTTTCCGTTTTAGCTTTTTTGATCCTATGGCTCAGAGTAGATCGAGGAACGTCATAAATCTCAGCAGCTTTTGTTTGGCTATATTTCTTGCTGCAGCCATGTTTTCTTCAGACCAGAGGTGCTTGCTTTTCTGGGCAGCTTCTAAAGGAGATGGACCTCTTTTTTCAGCTTTCTTATGCCTATATCGTAAAGTAGGATAAGGAACCTTATGGGTTTTAGCAGCTTTTTTGTAGGTAATTCCCTTATTAACATCTTTGATTGCTGCAGCCATGTTTTCTTCAGACCAGAGGTGCTTGCTTTTCTGGGCAGCTTCTAAAGGAGACAGACCTCTTTTTTCAGCTTCCGTATACCTATATTGTAGAGAGGAAACAGGAACCTTATTGGTTTTAGCAGCTTCTCTGTAGGTCATTCCCTTATTAATATCTTTGATTGCTGCAGCCATGTTTTCCGTAGACCAGCTCTGTTTTTCAGTCATATCTAAAAAAATAATAATAATAATAAATAAAATAAAATATTATATGTAAAAATCATAGGGTAAATGATATTTTTAAAAATATTTGTGTCCGATTATTGTAAGAATAAATAACCGGGTGAAAATAATTTGACAATTTTTTACGCGAAAATTATGTGAAAACTATTATTTTAGATTATTTTTACGTAATTTTTACATTATAATAATAAATAAAATAAAATATTATATGTAAAAATCATGAGGTGAATAATATTTTTAAAATATTTTTATCCGATTATTGTAAGAATAAATAACCGGGTGAAAATAATTTTACAATTTTTTAAGCGAAAATTATGTAAAACAACTATTATTTTAGATTATTTTTACGTAATTTTTACATTAAACTATGCGATTTGTGCCATATTTGTAGTTTTTCATAAATTTACGTAGAAAGTTTTTATGCAACTACAATTTTTAGATGTAAATACGCGATGTTTAACATTTTACAAACAAAAATGCTACTTATTGATAACGATTAAGAAATTAGATAATTATTTATGAGTTGTTGCATATCTTACTTAGTTATTTTTATGTGTGTGATCTATTGCATCTAACACAAAAAATATATTTTGTAAGATAAAAAAATATTTTTATATTTTTTATGTTTCTTTAATATTTTATTTTTATATTTTATAAAATTATAAAATTTTATATTTTATTAAGCCGTGTATATTTATGCATGCAAGTAGATAATTTTTAATATGTAAGTAAAATTCTTTATGGTCATTTACACCATTAATAAATGAACTATATTTTGTAATTAATTTTAGGGATATTTAAATAAATAAAACATATTTAAATCAACTTGCAAACTGTTTATTTTCTCTACGTTATAGTAAAACACTTCCAGAAGTGAAGATGAGTATTAAAAGAAGTATTAAAAGGAATACGTCAATTTACATAATTGTTGTAAAATGTAGAAAATAGTGAACATTCCTTACGATTTATTATAACTTTATACGATTTGTATTTTTTCATAAAAATAGGAAAAATAGTACTGAATCTTGAATGAACTCATAATGCTAAGAAATATATTAGCCACGTATCACAGGGAATGTACTGACATAAAAAATTTAAATGCCTTTTACGTGAAACTTGTTCAACTTGTTTAATGCTGTGTAAAAAGATGTAGAAAATTGTAAATTGTTATAATTGTCAGGGTTGGGAAAGTTACTTTTTAAAAATAACTAGTTACAGTTATCGTTACCGAGTCAAAAAAGTAACTAGTTACAGTTACTAGTTACTGATTCTCAAAAGTAACTCGTTACAGTTACAGTTACTTGAAAAGTAACTATTAGTTACTTTTTCAGTTACTTTTTTAAAATGTTAAAACAAGATTACACACACAGAATAAAAAGTTTAATTTTAACATGATAATTTTAAACTTAAAATTCTTAAATAAAATGTATTATATATGAAACTAAAATTATATACATATATGTATATTATAATATTATATATGCATATTATACAGGGTGTCCTATGACTCGAGGTCCGGGTGTGTTATTGAAGTCATTTAGAGTTGAAATTGTTTAATAAACATTAAACATATCTCCGTAAATGTTCCTAACAGAACCACAACTATTGAAAGTTAATATGAATATTTGAAACATTTTCAAATCCTTGGACTACTTTCTTTGGGGGCATATGAAGTCAGTAGTTTATACAGAACAATCTCGCAATAGGGATGAACTTGTGAACAGAATTATGGATGCAGCAACGCAAATAAGAAATTCTCCTGGCATGGTGGAGCGAGCTGTTAGATCACTTTTACTTTTTACCGAGGACAAGACTTTGCATTGAATCTGCAGGAAATAATTTTGAACAGAATTTGTAAATAAACAAGTTAAATTAAATGTCTTTTTTCTTTCCTTTTTTAAATATTCACATTAACTTTCAATGGTTGTAGTTCTGTTAGGAACATTTACGGACATATGTTTATTAAACAATTTCAACTCTATATAAATGGACTTCAATAACACTCCCTTAACATATATAGACCTCGAGTCATGGGACACCCTGTATATGCATGTATATAAGGACCAGTCAAATGAAAGTGAGTCAAGAAAATTATTTCAGAAACTCTAACCTTTATTTAAAAAAAGTTTTTGAAAATAGTCTTTGAAAATAGTTCCACAGCTCTTCAAATCTTGATAAAGATGAGATAAATCCGACACATACACTATAGATCAGAGTACCTATTCTTATAGGTCTGGGTACCTATTCTTGAAATCGTTTGTTATTAAACAAATTCGTTTATGGTCGAACGAAAAGATGCGTCAACTGAGTTCCCATTGGCGCTCAACTGGGAAATCCCCACCTTTTCGTTCATAAACGAATTTGTTTCATAACGAACGATTTCAAGAATAGGTACCCAGGGATATACAACAGCCCGTGAGTCGGATGCAGCCTGCAAGGCTCTTCAACCCGTTATTATGTTTATTTTTACAAGTTTATATATGTATATTTTTTTATACTACCTTTGCTAATAAACATGACTGATTTTTTTCTACGGAGTATAGTTTCTTTCTAATTCATTTTATTTTATCTACTTATTATAAAATTACAGTGTGGCAGTTATTGGCCAAAGGTCAAATTTTGAGGTTATATGCTTGCTGTCATTTAATTTACTGTGTGTTTAATAAATGTTAAATATTTTCCATATTATATGCCAATCACTGTGTAAACAGTTGTGAGTTTGCCAGCCGGTTTCTGGCGCCAATGAATGCCAGTCAGTTGGCGCCACTAATCATTGCGTGTGTAAACTTACCTTAACTATAAAAGTAACTGTATTAAAGTAACTTAAATTAGTTACAGTTACCGAAAAAATGTAACTAAGTTACCGTTACAGTTACCAAAAGAAAAATGTAACGCAGTTACCAGTAAGTTACCAAAAAAAGTAACTTGTAACGGTAACTAGTTACAAGTAACTAGTTACTTCCCAACCCTGACACTTTTCAAATACTGATTAAAAAAAAATGTTAGCAATATTTCATAATATCGTACTACTACTTTATAATGCAGCTACATCCTTTAAGTGTAAAAAAGAAAATATTAGACTTATTTATATTTATACACAAAAAAGATATATAATTCTAAGTAGAATCGTGCAAATGTGACAACTTACCCCCATACCCAGGGTTGGTTGTTACGTGACTCCGGATTCGTTATCACTTATCATGTATCTTTCATATAGAGGAAACATACGACAAATAATTCCTGGTTTAATATTTTATTAATGTTAGTGACAGTTTCTTGTAGATACTTAATAATATTTTGCAGCATAAATTAAACGAAAAATTAGTGATTTTTAACCTGAACTTTGTTAATATTAAACTTTGTAATATAATACAATTCTCTCATAAACTTAGAGTAAAGAAAAGAATAATAATTCTCATAAACTTTGAATCTCATCTCATTTGAGACAACTTATCTCGAACGGTCATTTTAAACAAAGAAGATTATATTTATAAACTATATGTTGCAATGACGGTTAACTAAATACAGGAAAATATCTGAAACTATAATATTTCTTATGACTAAAAAGAAATTACGATTAGTAATTCCAAAAACCAACGGGACAATAAAAATAGAGGTAAGAATAGTTTATTTACCACGTCCAATTTTTAAGAAATGCTTGTAAATATATCATATGCGATGTTTTTGAAACGAGCTATTTCGTACACCCAACTAGCACAATAGGAGCAACCTATATTATAGAGAAGAGTATGCCGCTTCATCTATTAAGTGAAATATAAGCTTTATGACAACTTATTCGTGTGTCCTCTAGCCCCGGTCTCCCCTACTCGGTTTTGCCTTAATACGAGAAGAATAATAAACACGGCGTTTATACATTTCGCCGTACAAAATAAAGATTAGTGCGATATACTCTCTAACACGTACAGAATGCAATGCTGCACTTACCGAATTTTTCTATACAGATGCTCTGTGTAGAAAGAGTTTACGACGGCTCGTTTTATTATTGCCCCGATATCGATTATCTGGTTCGAAAACTTTACACGTTTCCTTAAAGAAAATATCGTGTGCACGTGAGCATTATTATATTTTCATGATAATTTCAACAATGCTACACTTATAAAAGAAAGATAAAAATATCAGTAAGGGTTTTAGAAAGTTAAGGAAAAATTATAACGTCTCAGCCATATAATATGAAGTTGAGGTAATAAATTAATAATTTGTATAAACTGAAAAAAACAAAATAATGTTAACATAATTAATTAATTAATATTTAACTAACTGTTAGTAGTACGGTTAAATAGATTACAAGAACATAATAATGTGAAATAATTGTATTAATGAAAAATGTTATTAATACAAATAGCGTATCGTTTGAGAAAAATGACTAAAATAAAAGAGCATAATTTAAAAATAAAATCTCCCAGATAGCACATATTAGTTTCATATATGTTTCTTGAACGTATACATAGTTTCATAACCGTATAGGACCATTAAGAAACGTTTGAACAAAAATGTTTTTGAAACCATGAGTTAAGAAACGTATTTTTTACGTTTCTACAGTTAACAAAAATAGCTATTGTGTTAAATTTTGCCTTTAAAAATTATAATTTGCTTTATCTATACATTATATAATTATAGCTTTAATAGCATTTTTTGAAACAATTAAAGTTATATTGCACTAATTATTATTAACAAAATAAATCATTTTATCCATGCATATATATCACCTTACTTACTTGAATTAATGTTTGTCCTACCGGTTTTAATCTATTTGTCATCGGACAAATCTGAGCTTAGAAAACTTCCAACAGTTGCAAAATAAACATTTGCTGAACGTGGCCATTTGAAAAAACATTTATACGAGTGTGTTCCGTTTTGAAGAACTTCCTGAACTAGTGCACATGAGTAATGCAATTAAGAGTGCGACAAGTAATATTTGTTTCACTTCAACTTATTGCACGAATGTGTACCAGTCAGGAATTTCTTCGAAAAGAATAGATGTCATAGATGGTAGTATGCATAAAGCTTATATAGAACATTCTCACGCATGTCTCAAAGACGTCATAAACACGTTCAAAAAACGTGAAAAGTAGGAAATTTTTAATGTCTATTCTAAAAAATTTGAATTTAGTGCGAAAAAAAACAGAAAGGCTTCTGGATCGATTGAAATTCGCATTAAGTACTAAGCCGGTTGAAATTGTACAAACAGAAAACTGAAACGGAATTACACATGGATGCCTCCAAGTACGGATACGGTGCTATAATATTTCAGAAATTCGACGACGGTGATGCGCTACATCCGATCTACCATACTATGCGAAAATCTTGCAATAATATAGCTAACGAAAATTTAGAATTTATTATTAAGAATTATCTTTAAAATTGTTACTAAGTGCCAGGTGTTTTCGTTGACAATGAATAATAAATATCTGCGTCGCTAGATGGGCTTGCTACTTGAAAGATTCGATTAGTATATGTATGTATTTACAGTAAACTTAGACATCATAGACGCGCGCTTCTCCCGCGCTATGCCTTTTTTTAGATAGGATATATCGCCCAGGTAAAAAATACAAGTAGATGCAATTATTCACTGATATCCACTGCCCACTGCCGTGTAATATACTATATGATGAGTTTAAAAGAAAGTATTACCGCGAGAATTCGAAGGCTCAAACGATGAGGATGCGAAACTCATAAATTATTCATTCGCTAGCGGGGACGAATAGACAACGCGATGGCTACGTTATAAGAGGGGAGTACTATTTAGAGAGGACAATGGCGATATACAATTAGTAGCGCCGAAATGTTTGCAATTTCTGATAGTACGGCGTGGCACGAAAATAGTCACTTTGCGGTTGAAAATGCTGTGGATTTAGATAATCGGAGAAGATTTGAAAGAATGTGTGCGACTCGTATAATGCTTGCTTTAGACAAAGGTATTACCAATATCTGTACAATGCAATCTGAATTTCTCCGCATAGCCATTACAGTGGTTTTTGATGGAGCATGAGGATAATCAGCAAACACGTCTCTATTCAATGGGTATATTCCCGATTTTTTAAAACCTTCTATAGCCCTTTGTCTTAGAGCTGCTCTAGAAAAAGCTTTTTCGTATAGTAGGGACACTTTATACATTGGTACATATTGTTTGTAATAATTTTGCCATTTTTGCATCTCTTGTTCATAGTATGTTATCAAAGGAGGTATGAACGATACGTCAAGTGGCTGCAACCAATGTGTGCAATGCGGAGGGAAGGACAAGATGATGACGTTGTTTTCTTGTGCAAGTTTGATTAGCTCCACACTTTTGGTATGAGAAGCGTGTCCATCTAGAAGCAAAAGCACCGGCTTTTCAGGTTGGGGATGAGAAAACTCAATGAATTTCTTGAACCAAGTAATAAAACTGTCTTGCTGAATCGATCCACTCTCGTGATAGACGGCAAATGAGTCGAGAGAAAGTCATCCAACACATGGGTTACTTGTTTTATAGGAAAAATAAACATTGTGGGCATATATTACCATCAGCACTCATACATGTTTCAGCAGTAATGAGAACATTTTCACTGGAAGATAAAAAGTCAACTTGCTTTTTTCTCCACGCAGAGCTAGTACTTTTGACGGTTTTGGCTCTATTATATACCCGTTTCATCGACATTATAAATGTCATTAGGTAAGAATTTGTATTTATTGTAAAAAACTCTAATAAATTAAAAAATGATTGAAATGCTGTACGGTTAAAGTCCTTTGCGCTTGCAGGAGAAGTTTCTTCGAACATTTTTGCGATAATTGCTTATGCCTGCTGAAGAAATCGTCGAGCCATTTTGCCCTGCTTTTTATTCCCTGTTGAAGTGATGACGAATGTTGTTCTTTTCAGCAAATTCAAATGCGAGTTTGCTTATATCTATTAAAGTGAGGCCAAACAACCTTTCTTTTAAAAGCAGTATGTGTTTTACAAGTTCCTCTTCTTGAGCCTCTGAGAAAGTTTTATAACTGTCTAATAATTTTTTGGGGGCAGCGTCTAAAGAAGACAGACTTTCCTTTTTAGCTTTCATTATCCTACTGATCAGAGTAGATCGAGGAACGTTATGGAACGCAGCAGCTCTTCTGCTGCTAATTTTCCCCTTCATAACATCTTTGATTGCTGCAGCCATGTTTTCTTCAGACCAGCAGGTCTTGATTTTCTGGGCAGCTTCTAAAGGAGACAGACCTTCCTTTTTAGCTTTTATTATCCTATGGATCAGAGTAGATCGAGGAACGTTATGGAACGCAGCAGCTCTTTTGCTGCTAATTTTTCCCTTCATAACATCTTTGATTGCTGCAGCCATGTTTTCTTCAGACCAGTAGGTCTTGATTTTCTGGGCAGCTTCTAAAGAAGACAGACCTCTTTTTTTAGCTTCCTTCATCCTATTTCTTATAGTAGAAAAAGGAACCTTATGGGTTTTAGCAGCTTTTGTGTAGGTCATTCCCTTATTAACATCTTCTATTGCTGCAGCCATGTTTTCTTTAGACCAGCAGGTCTTGATTTTCTGGGCAGCTTCTAAGGAGATGCGACTTCTTTTTAGCTTTTATTATCCTATAGGTCAGAGTAGATCGAGGAACGTATAAAACTCAGCAGCTTCTATGTGGCTAATTTATCCTCCATAACATCTTTGATTGCTGCAGCCATGTTTTCTTCAGACCAGAGGTGCCTGCTTTTCTGGGCAGCTTCTAAAGGAGACAGACCTCTTTTTTCAGCTTCCTTATACCTATATTGTAGAGAGGAAACAGGAACCTTATGGGTTTTAGCAGCTTCTGTGTAGGTCATTCCCTTATTAACATCTTCGATTGCTGCAGCCATGTTTTCCGTAGACCAGCTTTGTTTTTCAGTCATATCTAAAAAAATAATAATAATAATAAATAAAATAAAATATTACATGTAAAAATCATAAGGTGAATAATATTTTTAAAAATATTTTTGTCCGATTATTGTAAGAATAAATAACCGGGTGAAAATAATTTTACAATTTTTTACGCGAAAATTATGTGAAAACTATTATTTTAGATTATTTTTACGTAATTTTTAGCATTATTTGATTGCTGCAGCCATGTTTTCCGTAGACCAGCTCTGTTTTTCAGTCATATCTAAAAAAATAATAATAATAATAAATAAAATAAAATATTACATGTAAAAATCATAAGGTGAATAATATTTTTAAAAATATTTTTGTCCAATTATTGTAAGAATAAATAACCGGGTAAAAATAATTTTACAATTTTTTACGCGAAAATTATGTGAAAACTATTATTTTAGATTATTTTTACGTAATTTTTACATTAAACTATGCGATTTGTGCCATATTTGTAGTTTTTCATAAATTTACGTAGAAAGTTTTTATGCAACTACAACTTTTTAGATGTAAATACGCGATATGTTTAACATTTTACAAAAAAAATGCTACTTATTGATAACGATTAAGAAATTAGATAATTATTTATGAGTTGTTGCATATCTTACTTAGTTATTTTTATGTGTGTGATCTATTGCATCTAACACAAAAAATATATTTTGTAAGATAAAGAAAATATTTTTTATATTTTTTATGTTTCTTTAATATTTTATTTTTATATTTTATAAAATTATAAAATTTTATACTTTATTAAGCCGTGTATAGGCATTTATGCAAGTAGATAATTTTTAATATGTAAGTAAAATTCTTTATGGTCATTTACACCATTAATAAATTAACTATATTTTGTAATTAATTTTAGGGATATTTTAAAGTAAATAAAACATATTTAAATCAACTTGCAAACTGTTTATTTTCTCTACGTTATAGTAAAACTCTTCCAGAAGTGAAGATGAGTATTAAAAGAAGTATTAAAAAGAATACGTCAATTTACATAATTGTTGTAAAATGTAGAAAATAGTGAACATTCCTTACGATTTATTATAACTTTATACAATTTGTATTTTTTCATAAAAATAGGAAAAATAGTACTGAATCTTGAATGAACTCATAATGCTAAGAAATATATTAGCCACGTATCACAGGAAATGTACTGACATAAAAAATTTAAATGCTTTTTACGTGAAACTTGTTCAACTTGTTTAATGCTGTGTAAAAAGATGTAGAAACTTGTAAATTGTTATAATATTGCTAAAATAATTATAAATTGCTAAAAAAAATTCATTATGATTTGTAAAAATCTGTAAAAATAACAATTTTTTACAGCTTCTACAATTTACTACATCTTCATAAATATGTTCATAAAATGTTGTTGAAACTTGTAAAAATTTTTAAATACTTTTTACAACTCATTATAATTTATTGCAATTTATCATAAACTTCTACAATTTTCACAATTTTGTAGAAATTTGCAATTTGTTGTTCAAAATTTCAATTTCTGGTAGTAAATGGAAAAGTAATTGTTCTAAAATCATTTCCACCAAATAATACACGACTGTTTTGCTTCCTCATAGAGGAAGCTTTGTTTTTGTGATTTTCGTATATGAACCTTTGATTGTGTATAAAGTTGGATTCAGTCAACCAAATTTAAAAAATATATATATGAAATAGGGGTAGAAGAAACCAACGAAGAGATTGGTTTTTGAGTTTTTTCTGCCAATATGTTCAGATTGTTGTAAAACGTCGATATATCGCCTAAAAAAAAATGTCCGTATGTGTGTGTGTATGTGCACATTTGATGTTGTGGTTGCTCTAACTTCCGCAAATATTGAGATATCGGGCTGTTTTTTTTTTTTAATCGATAGAGTATCATTCAAGGAAGGTTAGTATTGAATTTGACGATGATCAGTAAAGGGGTTCTTTTTTAAAAAAATTTTAAATTTTTTTAGAAATGTCCGTGGTTGCTCTAACTTCCGCAACTATTGAGATATCGGGCTGTTTTTTTTTTTAATCGATAGAGTATCATTTAAAGAAGGTTGGTATTGAATTTGACGATGATCAGTAAAGGGGTTCTTTTTTAAAAAAATTTTAAATTTTTTTAGAAATGTCCGTGGTTGCTCTAACTTCCGCAAATATTGAGATATTGGGCTGTTTTTTTTTTTTAATCGATAGAGTTTTGTTCAAGGAAGGTTGGTATTGAATTTGGCGACGATCGGTAAAGGGGTTCTTTTTTAAAAAAATTTTAAATTTTTTTAGAAATGTCTGTGGTTGCTCTAACTTCCGTAAAATTAGAACTCTAACTTTCGTAAAATTAGAAATATCGCAGGGCGTAATAGTATTATCAAAATACATTCTGCGCGGATCGCAGTGATTATTATGAAAATGCATTCTGCGCTAGGTGCAATAATTATTATAAAAACGCATTCTGCGTTAAACGCAGTATACAATAAAATGTATCTATTATAATAAGTTTAAATAACGAACAGAAATCAACAAAAAATATGCTATGTTCAACAACCTGCATTATATTATTTTTTAGTGGACTAAGCCTCAATAATTGAGAATTCAAAAAATGATGTTTTAGGACAATAAAAAAGTGTGCAAGTAGAAACTTGCACATTGCTTCCTCATAGTTTTTAAGTGTGCAAGTAGAAACTTGCACATTGCTTCCTCATAGTTTTTAAGTGTGAAAGTAGAAACCTTCGCTCACAAAGCTTCCTCTATGAGGAAGCCAAAAAAATAAATACTAATAATTATACATTAAATAAAATAAAAGCTTACTCATAGAGGAGCTTTGTGAGCGAAGGTTTCTACTTTCACACTTTTTTTCCATG